>NC_053431.1:64835845-64916047 GCF_007990345.1 Gossypium hirsutum
TATCGAAATCTATGCATGTTTGAGATGGTTAGTTCAAATCTATCATCCTATAGATTAGACTTAGGATTTTGAGGTTGAAATTCGGCCAAGAAGCTTGAAACTCCTAGTAGATGTGTTAATGTCATTAAAATGGATATAATGTAGGATATGGTGAGTGGTTAATTGCTTTTAACTTGAAAGTTGAGGTTAAAGGGGTTAAGTGATTGCCGAATCTAATTTAGGGTGGAGGATTGTGTTCATGTTATATTGGATAGGTAGAGGTTGTAATGAGGTTGAAATTGTTGAATTGTTAGCTTGGTAACTAATGAAGTAATCGGCCATATGGGGTAAAAATGGGATGTTCATTTTAGTTGTTGTTTCATTTTGTGAGAAATGGGTCAAGTATTCATGACATGAAATTGTGTGATTACATAAATTATAGGTAATAGTATAGTTGATGAATATATATAGATATACATATTCGGCTATATATATATATATACATATATATGTAAGCCCATTCGTGTACTACTTAGGACTATGTATATATACCGACAAAAGAATGGGAAACTAGTAAGGGTGAAGCCGAATAGCTATAGGTGGTGTGGATGACTTATACATGTGGGTGTGTGGTATGCCATTAGTTGGTGACATTCGGCATTTTAATTAACATAGAGATGAGTGAATGAAATCGGCATGTGTGTTGTGGAAATGCCGAATGTGAATTGGATAATATTGAGTAATGTATGTCTTTAAAATGATGGAATGGATGGATGCTTTAAATGTGTTACGAACAATTATAAGTTAAATAAGGTTGCTAAGTTACCATTGTCATTGCCGAATATACAAACATACATATGCATGTGCAATTGAAGAATGAATGTTTAGCAAGATGGTAAACTAGTTAAATTATTGATTTAGCTCAAGGAGTTAAAGAGGTGAATCGAGCAAAGGCAAAGAAAAGATTATCGAGTAGCCGAGTTGAACCTCTTACCCAACACGAGTAAGTCATTAAGCATGTAGTTGGTATTATTTCAAATGGTCATAATGTT
Organism: Gossypium hirsutum; assembly: GCF_007990345.1. Classification (NCBI taxonomy): domain Eukaryota; kingdom Viridiplantae; phylum Streptophyta; class Magnoliopsida; order Malvales; family Malvaceae; genus Gossypium; species Gossypium hirsutum. The sequence continues at coordinate 64,836,877 of NC_053431.1, forward strand.
ATGTATTGATGCTGAATGAATGATAATATACATATATATATATATATGCATGTACGTATGTGATGTTGAAATTGTTGAATGAAAAGAAAAGAGGTAAGATGTACTGAGTTGTTGATCTCGCACTAAACGTGCGGGTATAACCATTTATGACATGAATTGGCGCTAAGTGCGCGGGATTAAATTGTACAGCACTAAGTGTGCGATTTGACTATGTTGCACTAGTGTGCGAATGAATTGATCACTAAGTGTGCGAATTGACCATGCGCACTAAGTGTGCGAGTTGACTATGTAGCACTAAGTGTGCGATTTGATTACGTAGCACTAAGTTGCGAGTTGATTATATAGCACTGAGTGTGCGAACTCAATATACATTCGTGAATCATTATGGACACTATGTGTGCGACACTATTGAGTCGATCGCGGACAGCGATCGGTAATGTCTGAGTACATGGCTAATAGTGCTATGCTTATACTTGGTGTTGAGCTCGGTAAGTTTGAACCTATGTGACAAATATACTTGAAGTCACGTACATAAAATTTATCGTAGGATGGGTGAAAGGCCGTTAGTCGTGATTGTAACGAAAATAAATTGATTTATGAAAATGCTTAATGTCCTATTGATGAGTATATGGAATGTGAATGCATGAATTGATATGAAATTGAATCGATAGGTTGGAGGAACTATGGTATGGTTCGGTATGGATGGAGTAAATTGTCTCGTTCCATTTTGTTTCCTCTTGTGATAATGTTATTGATGGATGGTAGTGCATTGCTTATGACTTACTGAGTTATAAACTCACTCGGTGTTTCCTTGTTACCCATTATAGGTTGCTTGGACTCATCTATTTTTGCGGGTCAGGCCGTCATCGAAGTCATCACACCGGATAGCAAGTTTTGGTACTTTCTTCTTAGTTGGCTTAGAAGAACATTTGGCATGTATAAGCTATTACGTTGTGTTTGAACTTTGGCATGTAAACTTTAAGCCATGCGAAAATGGCACGAATGTTCGATTGAGTTGGATCAAGGGTAGGCATGAAATGGACCTAGTTACTTTCGTAACAGATGCTGGCAGCAGCAGTGTCATGAGATTGAAAAATCACTAAAAATAGTAGGAGTGGAATTAATTGATGAATAAATTATGTAATCGAAGCTCGATGAGTCTGTTTTCATGAGGAAGTAACGAAAAGATCATATGGCAGTATATTAAGTGATAATCAGATTTTTGTGGGACAGGCCAGAACGGTTTCTGGATTCCCTAGTCCGACTTTGGAAATTCATTATAAATTACCAGAGATAATGAGGGGTCGTACCATATATGTACAGATTCCTCTCTGAGTCTAGTTTTCAAAGAAACAAACGGCATCAGTATTGAAGCCCCGTGCAGGAGATATCCAAGTCGTAATGGGCAAAGGTCAGTGTAGTCGACCCTGCAACTTGGAGACTTTGACTAATAAACTTACTAATTGGCCCAACCAAAAATTCTAGAAAAAATTACATAGATGGCACATGAGTTTAGTTTCTGGAAAAATTACGAAACTGATTTCGAGTTACGAAACTCAAAATATGATTTTTAAAACGACTAGTACACAGATTGGGCAGTGTCTGGAAAATAAATTTTATAAGGGTTAAAGTCAGTTAACACCTCGTGTTCGACTCCGGTGTCGGTTTCGGGTTCGGGGTGTTACATTTGATTGGTATCAGAGCTATAGTTTAGTCGGTTCTAGGACTACCATAGCGCGTATGAGTCTAGCTATACATGCCGAATGTTAATGTTTAAATGTTGATGACTTCTGACGGTTGAGATGTTTTTGTTTTGATTAGTAAATGACCCCGGTGAGAAAGAACCCTAGCGGATGACGTTGAGAGCGTAGCGGCTGCTCCTGCACAAGGGACGCCGCCTGTTGAACCTCAGTCATCTGCGAATAATCAAGGTGAGGGGCTAAACAAGCCTTCTTTACCATGATGAATGAGTGGGTCGCGCAATATGCCCGAACCAACCCGGCTGTCCAACAATTCCCAAATTTGAATAATCCACCCCAAGAGCCTGTAATTCCATCAGTCGCTGATCCTGTGAGGCTGAGTAAGCCACCTGTAGACTTGATTAGGAAGCGTGGGGCCGAGGAGTTCAAGGCCATAGTAACTGATGATGCCGAAAGGGCCGAGTTCTGGCTTGATAACACCATTCGGGTGTTCGATGAATTGTCATGCACACCCGACGAATGTCTAAAATGTGCTGTATCTTTGTTGCGAGACTCAGCCTACTATTGGTGGAGGACCTTGATTTCCATAGTCCCGAACGAGCGAGTAACTTGGGACTTCTTTCAAACGGAATTCTGAAGAAATTTATTAGCCAACGGTTCATTGATCAGAAGCGTAAGGAGTTCTTGGAACTCAAGCAAGGCCGTATGCCTGTATCTGATACGAACATGAATTCGTAAGACTCAGTAGGTATGCCCGGGAGTGTGTAGCTGATGAGGTTGCTATGTGCAAAAGATCGAGGAAGGATTGAATGAAGATTTAAAGCTACTAATGGGTATTTTGGAAATAAAAGAATTCGTAACACTAGTCGAACGAGCCTGCAAGGCGGAAGAATTGGAAAGGAGAAGAGGAAGGATGAATTGAAGCTAGAGATTATCGTAAAAGATCGACGGGTAAAGCTCCGTTCTCAGCTGTAAAGAAGTTCAGGGAGGACATTAATAAGTCGAGGGCGACTGCGGGAATTTCCATCAGGGCAAGACCATCGATGGGCTCCCAAGCTGCTTCGGTAGCTAGTGTGGGCAATAATCGTCACGAGAAACCTGAATGTCCCCAATGTGGAAGACGACACCTAGGTGAATGTTGGGCAAGTCTACTAGCAGGGCCTGTTACGGATGCGGTTCGAAGGACCACTTCATTAGAGATTGCACGGAGCTGGATGAGAAGAATAAGATTCAAGGTGCAAACCTAGTGGAGTGACATCTAGAGGTAGACCACCGAGAATATTAGAGCAGGGTGGTAGTCAGAGGGGGCCTCTGATACGGCCGATCGAGCCGAGAACCGTACTCCTGCTAGAGCATATGCCATTCGCGCACGAGAGGAGGCATCCTCCCCGACGTCATCACTGGTACCTTCACTCTCTTTGATACTAATGTGATTGCATTGATTGACCCTGGTTCTACTCATTCATATGTATGCGAAACCTTAGCAACCAGTAAGACTCTACCTGTTGAGTCTACTGAGCTCGTAATTCGAGTATCAAACCCTTTGGTCAATGCGTACTTGTTGATAAAGTGTGTAAGAGATGCCCTCTAATAATCCGAGAATCCTGTTTTCCGGCCGATTTGATGCTTTTGCCGTTCGACGAGTTTGATGTTATTCTTGGTTTGGATTGGTTAACCGCGCATGATGCGGTTGTGAATTGCAAAAGCAAGACTATCGATTTGAGGTGCGCAAATAACGAAATAATCCGAGTTGAGTCTGCGAACTTAAGGGGTTGCCAGCTGTAATATCAGCAATGTTGGCCCAGAAATATGTAAGGAAAGGGTGCGAAGCATACCTCGCGTATGTACTTGATGACAAGGAGTTAGAAAGAAACCCGAATCGGTGCCGGTGGTTTGTGAATACCTGGATGTTTTTCCTGAAGAGTTACCGGGTTTGCCACCTGTTCGGGAGGTAGAGTTTGGCATTGAGCTTGTACCTGGAACTACGCCAATTTCGATCGCTCCGTATCGTATGGCACTAACCGAGTTAAAAGAGTTGAAAGCTCAGTTGCAAGAATTGACGGATAGAGTTTCGCTCGACCGAGTTTCTCACCTTGGGTGCACCAGTATTGTTCGTGAAAAAGAAGGACGGAACCATGAGGTTGTGCATTGACTATCGTCAACTGAATAAAGTGACGATAAAGAATAAGTATCCGTTACCGCGTATTGATCATCTGTTCGATCAATTAAAGGGAGCATCGCTGTTTTCAAAGATAGATTTGAGATCGGTTATTATCAGTTGCGATTCGAGATTCGGACGTACCCAAAACTGCTTTCAGAACGAGGTACGGTCACTACGAGTTCTTAGTGATGCCGTTTGGGCTCACTAATGCCCCTACGGTGTTTATGGATTTGATGAATCGGATCTTTAGGCCATATTTGGATCGGTTCGTAGTTGTGTTTATTGATGACATCTTGGTCTATTCAAGAGATGAGACCGAACATGCTGAGCATTTGAGGCTAGTGTTGCAAATTTTGCGGGATAAGCAGTTATATGCTAAGTTCAGTAAGTGTGAGTTCTGGTTAAGAGAGGTTAGCTTCTTGGGTCATGTGGTATCCGCATCGGGTATTCGAGTTGACCCGAGCAAAATTTCAGCCATACTTAACTGGAAGCCTCCGAGAAATGTTACCGAAGTCCGGAGCTTTCTAGGGCTCGCCGTTATTATCGACGATTTGTCAAAGGTTCTCGATGATAGCCACACCAATGACGAAGCTACTTCAAAAGGATGTTAAGTTCGAATGGACGGAGAAATGTCAGAAAAGCTTCGATCAACTGAAAACTCATTTGACTGAAGCTCCAATTTTGATGCAACCCGAATCGGGTAAAGAGTTTGCCATTTATAGTGACGCATCCCTACTTGGGTTGGGTTGCGTATTGATGCAAGAAGGTCGAGTTATGGCCTATGCGTCGAGACAATTGAAGCCACACAAGAGAAATTATCCGACCCATGATCTCGAACTAGCCGCCATTGTGTTTGCATTGAAAATATGGCAACATTATTTGTTTGGTGAGAAGTGCCATGTGTTTTCGGATCACAAAAGTCTCAAATATTTGATGACTCAACGAGACTTGAATCTGCGACAAAGACGTTGGCTTGAGTTGTTGAAAGATTACGAGCTTGTCATTGATTACCACCCGGGAAAGGCTAATGTGGTTGCGGACGCCTTAAGCCGGAAATCACTGTTTGCTTTGCGAGCGATGAATGTACACTTGTCTGTTCTACCTGACAATGTGTTAGTAGCTGAATTAAAAGCCAAACCATTATTGACTCATCAAATTCGTGAAGCTCAGAAAGTCGATGATGAATTGGTTGCAAAACGAGCTGAGTGTGTTCCGAACAAGGAATCGGAGTTTCAGATTGATGATGATGGTTGTTTGAGGTTTAGAAGTCGTTTGTGTGTTCCAAGGAATTCGGAACTCATTCCGATGATTCTGAACGAAGCCCATTGTAGCCGAATGTCAATCCACCCGGGGAGCACGAAAATGTACAACGACTTGAAACGTCGGTATTGGTGGCATGGTATGAAACGAGACATCTCCGACTTTGTTTCGAGATGTTTAATATGTCAACAAGTGAAAGCGGAACATCAAGTGCCTTCAGGGTTACTTCAGCCGATCATGATACCCGAGTGGAAATGGGACCGAGTCACAATGGACTTTGTGTCCGGACTGCCATTGTCCGCAAGTAAGAAGGATGCGATTTGGGTTGTTGTTGATAGGCTGACTAAGTCGGCTCACTTTATCCCCGTGCGTACGGATCTTTCATTGGATAAACTAGCCGAACTGTATGTCTCTCAGATTGTGAGATTACATGGAGTACCTATTTCTATCGTGTCGGATAGAGATCCGAGATTCACCTCACGATTTTGGAAGAAATTGCAAGAAGCTTTGGGTACCAAGCTGCATTTTAGCACCGCTTTTCACCCCCAAACCGATGGTCAATCCGAGCGGATAATTCAGATACTCGAGGATATGCTGAGATGCTGCATCCTTGAGTTTAGTGGTTCATGGGAACGGTATGTACCTTTGATTGAATTCGCTTACAACAATAGTTTTCAATCAAGTATTAAGATGGCACCTTATGAGGCTTTGTACGGTCGTAAATGCCGTACGCCATTGTTTTGGACCGAGCTTGGTGAAAGTAAAATTTTCGGAGTTGATTTGATTAAAGATGCCGAACAGAAAGTAAAGGTAATCTGTGAAAGTCTGAAGGCAGCCACAGATCGTCAGAAATCGTATGCGGACTTGAAACGAAAGGACATTGAATATCAGGTGGGAGATAAAGTGTTTCTTAAAGTGTCACCTTGGAAGAAGGTACTCAGATTTGGCCGTAAAGGCAAGTTGAGCCCGAGATTCATTGGGCCATACGAAATATCCGAACGAGTCGGTCCAGTTGCGTATCGATTGATTTTACCCCATGAACTTGAAAAGATTCACGATGTCTTTCATGTTTCAATGCTTCGACGTTATAGATCCGATCCGTCACATGTGATTAATCCCTCAGAAGTTGAAATTCAATCTGACTTGAGCTATGAAGAAGAACCGATTCGTATCCTAGCTCGTGAAGTGAAAGAGTTGCGAAATAAAAGGGTTCCGTTGGTTAAGGTGTTGTGGCTCAAACACGGGATCGAGGAAGCAACCTGGGAACCCGAGAGCTCGATGAAAGAACGATATCCAAACCTATTTACCGGTAAGATTTTCGAGGACGAAAATTTCTTAAGTGAGGGAGAGTTATGACAGCCCAAAATTGACCCTAGTCGGGAAGTGGTTTCGGGACCGCTAAACCGAGTCACCGAAAGGTTTGAATGTGATGTTTATTGTCTAGAATATGTAATCATGAATGTGTGAAAATTTCAAGCTTCGATTTAGTCGATTGCATGTGAATTTAGTCAATAGGACTTATATGAGAAAATTTTAAAATGTGATAGGTCAATGCATGAGGACCTATTAGTGCATGTGGAAGAAAAAGGGGACTTGCATGTCAAAGTGCCCAATTCTTGATAAGTGGTCGGCCAAGCATGACTCCATTCCTCCAAGTTTATGTTGTTTATTATTTAATATTGGTAAGTAAATTAAAATAAATTAAAGAAAGGAATTAAAAAGGAAGAGATGAATAAAATAAGGAGGGAAGAGGGAGTGTTCATCTTTTTTTTCTTTGGCTATTGCCGTGAGTGAGGAGAAGGAAGGGAGATTTGGTTGTTGGATTTTGGCTTGGAAGATGGCTAGAATGAGGTATGTATTGAATGATTCTTGAAAATCTATGCATGTTTGAGATGGTTAGTTCAAATTCTACTCATCCTATAGATTAGACTTAGGATTTTGAGGTTGAAATTCGGCCAAGAAGCTTAAAACTCTTAGTAGATGTGTTAATGTCATTAAAATGGATAGTAATGTAGGATATGGTGAGTGGTTAATTGCTTTTAACTTGAAAGTTGAGGTTAAAGGGGTTAAGTGATTGCCGAATCTAATTTAGGGGTGGAGGATTGTGTTCATGTTATATTGGATAGGTAGAGGTTGTAATGAGGTTGAAATTGTTGAATTGTTAGCTTGGTAACTAATGAAGTAATCGGCCATATGGGGTAAAAATGGGATGTTCATTTTAGTTGTTGTTTCATTTTTGTGAGAAATGGGTCAAGTATTCATGAGATAAAATTGTGTGATTAGATAAATTATAGGTAATAGTATAGTTGATGAATATATATAGATATACATATTCGGCAATATATATATATACATATATATGTAAGCCCATTCGTGATACTACCTTAGGACTATGTATATATAACTGACAAAAGAATGGGAAAACTAGTAAGGGTGAAGGCCGAATGAGCTTTAGGTGGTGTGGATGACTTTTATACATGTGGGTGTGTGTGTATGCCATTTAGTTGGTGACATTCGGCATTTCTTAATTAACATTAGAGATGAGTGAATGAAATCGGCATGTGTGTTTGTGGAAATGCCGAATGTGAATTTGGATAATATTGAGTAATGTATGTGCTTTAAAATGATGGAATGGAGTGGATGCTTTAAGTGTGTTACGAACAATTATAAGTTAAATTAAGGGTTGCTAAGTTACCATTGTCATTGCCGAATATACAAACATACATATGCATGTGCAATTGAAGAATGAATGTTTAGCAAGATGGTTAAACTAGTTAAATTATTGATTTAGCTCAAGGAGTTAAAGGAGGTGAATCGAGCAAAGGCAAAGAAAAGGTTATCGAGTAGCCGAGTTGGAACCGTCTTACCCAACACGAGGTAAGTCATTAAGCATGTAGTTGGTATTATTTCAAATGGTCATAATGTTTATGTATTGATGCTGAATGGAATGAATAAATATACATATATATATATGCATGTACGTATGTGATGATGAAATTGTTGAATGAAAAGAAAAGAGGTAAGATGTACTGAGTTGTTGATCTCGGCACTAAACGTGCGGGTATAACCATTTATGACCATGAGATTTGGCGCTAAGTGCGCGGGATTAAATTGTACAGCACTAAGTGTGCGATTTGACTATGTTGCACTAAGTGTGCGAAATGAATATGATGCACTAAGTGTGCGAATTGACCATGCGGCACTAAGTGTGCGAGTTTGACTATGTAGCACTAAGTGTGCGATTTGATAACGTAGCACTAAGTGTGCGAGTTGATTATATAGCACTGAGTGTGCGGACTCAATATACATTCGTGAATCATTATGGACACTATGTGTGCGACACTATTGAGTCGATCGCGGACAGCGGATCGGGTAAGTGTCTTGAGTACATGGCTAATAGGTGCTATGCTTATACTTGGTGTTGAGCTCGGTAAGTTTGAACCTATGTGACAAATATACTTGAAGTCACGTACATAAAATTTATCGTAGGATGGGTGGAAGGCCGTTTAGTCGTTGATTGTAACGAAAATAAATTGATTTATGAAAATGCTTCAATGTCCTATTGATGAGTATATGGAATGTGAATGCATGAATTGATATGAAATTGAATCGATAGGTTGGAGGAACTATGGTATGGTTCGGTATGGATGGAGTAAATTGTCTCGTTCCATTTTGTTTCCTCTTGTGATAATGTTATTGATGGATGGTAGTGCATTGCTTATGACTTACTGAGTTATAAACTCACTCGGTGTTTCCTTGTCACCCATTATAGGTTGCTTGGACTCATCTATTTTTGCGGGGTCAGGCCGTCATCGAAGTCATCACACCGGATAGCAAGTTTTGGTACTTTCTTCTTAGTTGGCTTAGAAGAACATTTTGGCATGTATAAGCTATTACGTTGTGTTTGAACTTTGGCATGTAAACTTTAAGCCATGCGAAAATGGCACGAATGTTCGATTGAGTTGGATCAAGGGTAGGCATGAAATGGACCTAGTTACTTTCGTAACAGATGCTGGCAGCAGCAGTGTCATGAGATTGAAAAATCACTAAAAATAGTAGGAGTGGAATTAATTGATGAATAAATTATGTAATCGAAGCTCGATGAGTCTGTTTTCATGAGGAAGTAACGAAAAGATCATATGGGCAGTATATTAAGTGATAATCAGATTTTTGTGGGACAGGGCCAGAACGGTTTCTGGATTCCCTGGTCCGACTTTGGAAATTCATTATAAATTAACCAGAGATAATGAGGGGTCGTACCATATATGTACAGATTCCTCTCTGAGTCTAGTTTTCATAGAAACAAACGGCATCAGTATTGAAGCCCCGTGGAGGGAGATATCCAAGTCGTAATGGGCAAAGGTCAGTGTAGTCGACCCCTGCAACTTGGGAGACTTTGACTAATAAACTGTACTAATTGGCCCGACCAAAAATACTAGAAAAAAATTACATAGATGGGCACATGAGTCTAGTTTCTGGGAAAAATTACGAAACTGATTTTCGAGTTACGAAACTCAAGATATGATTTTTAAAACGACTAGTACACAGATTGGGCAGTGTCTGGAAAATAAATTTTATAAGGGGTTAAAGTCAGTTAACACCTCGTGTTCGACTCCGGTGTCGGTTTCGGGTTCGGGGTGTTACACCCCATTCCTATGCCACTCTGTCTGGTGCTGAATCGCGAGGGTGATGAAATAGGCAAGGTCGATGATGTGACCGTGCGACATACACCATAAGAAGTAGGCGTCGTGAGTGTTGACGACGCTAGTGCTCTCTCACCTCCCTGTAATCGTGTGAGCCAAAATGGCATGTAGTTACCTCAAGGATGGTGGGAGAACTAATGCCTTGGAGTAGCTAGGATAGTAGGAGGTTACACTAGGGGCCAAAGTGTGTCAGCACTTCGAGGGAGAGAAAAGTATGTGGCGAGTGAGAGCATATAGTTCATTCTCCTCCTTGAACTCCTCCGTAGATAAGCCTAGCGCCGTATCGAACTCTAGGATGTTGAGCTGGCATATTAATCTACCTAGGTGAAAAGGGACCGTGCCGAGATCATCGTAATTCATCATTACGGTTTGAAGATGGAATGTTGAGCATAGTTCCATCGTGAGCTCAAGGTATGTTGGGTCGATGATCCCAAAGAATAGCTCCCAAGGGTCGATGGTTAGGAGGGCCCGAATTGCATCAACCAACTGAACTTGTTATATGGTAGCCCAGTTAATACAGCAGCCCGCAATTAAAGCTCGGGCTCGACATATTTGGGAAAGCTCTTCTTGAGGCCCTCGAGGGAACTGCAGGAGGGGGTGATGAATTTCCGTGGTTGGACTCGCGGAAGATGATGCTCCATTCCTCTTCTTTGAAGGAGGTACGTCGGTTTTCTTTCCTCGTGAAGACGACATGGTACCTGCAATCAAAAAGCATTAATTCATTTTGAGGAATGATTAAAGTAGATAACAATCATAATTTCAGCAACTACTAAGACCAACAAGTTAATCAAAGCAATCAATTGTATGACATAAAAAATGGAAACGAATTTCACGGAATGCAATATGCGTGACTGATCAAAAATGTTAACACTAAAGGCATGAGTATATATATTGTTCTAATCATGAATATTTACTTCTAACTAATCAAATAAAGTAGAGAAATCATATAATGAGTAAGAATATTAACATGAGAAAGATAATAACTATTCCAGATATACCATTTCTATGATAAAAATGAGAAATGAACATGAAAAATATCATAATATTATGATAAATAGCCCTAGAAATTAGTAAGAATAAATGAGAAAAGAGTGAACAAACGCTAGAAAGAGGAGAATGGAAGTAAAAAATAGAGTTGGAGGCAGCGTACTGGCGTGGAAAGGAGGCCGTGTGGAATTACAACGGCTAGGGTTAGGGTTTTTGAGTAGGGAAGACAATGAATAGTGCAGGGTATTTATAGATTTTAGGGCACGGCCAGGTAACATGCCCGTGTTCCCCAATTTCAGCCCGTGTGATTCGCAAATTTTGAATTTGGGCACGTCTGACATTTAGTACACGCTCGAGTTCCTTGGGCGTGTGGGTGCACACGGCCGTGTCGCACGGCTGTGTCTGACATTGTTTGCTTTTCCCACGCCCGTGTATTCAGACCCAAGCCCGTTTCAATCTAACAGGTTCGAACATAGGTGCTAGACACGAGCGTGTCACACGCCTGTGCTATTTTAACAGGTTCACCCACGGTTCTTCCACACGGGCGTGTCTTACCCCCTGTTATTTTGGCAGGTCCGATCACGACCATGTCACACGGTCGTGGAATTTTATCGTAGCCCGTGTTTGGGAAAAATTGTTGTCCTGTTTTCACACGGCCCTAAGCACGCCTGTGCTCTTGGTCGTGTCCTTGTGGAAAACCTGTATTCAAGCACTCCATTAGTAAGTTAGATGTTGAAGACTAAATTTTAAAGAAGATAATACAGTTAGTGCTCGGGTTGCCTCCCGAGAAGCGCCTATTTATAGTCTAAGCTCGACTTACCTCTCCGTTGAATGATCATGGTGGTTTGAGGAGTTTATACTCCTCATTGCTGCTATTAATCTCATCAAAATAAGGTTTTAAACGAGTGTTGTTTACCTTATAAGTGCCGAACCTGGGATGACTCACCTCGACCGTACCGAATGGGAAAATGTTGAGTACTGTAAGAGGGATTTCTTCATTCGATGTGGTAGCGACAATGTGGGGATCTGTGGCATCTAATAAGACTCTATCTCCGACTTTAAGTTGATTTGGAAAGGGATTGAGCTTGTTCTGTCGTAGATTCGGTTTGTCAGGTGTTCTCAGTTTATGCGTCCACCATTCATCCAGCTCCTCAATTTGTAGCCTTCGATCTTCATGAATGGGTCCTCTACTATTGCTTGAGAATGGTTCATGTACTTCCTTCAGACTCATTTCCTGCAAAGAAGGTTGCACCATATTGTTAGTTTTAGTAGAATGGTTTAGACGATCACCTTCAATTTCTATTGTGTTATTAGAATTGCAAGCTTGAAGGGTGATTATTTCGTCTCCCACACGGAGTGTGAGTTCACCTGTGCCAAAATCAATAATTGTTTTAGCAGTTGCTAAAAAGGGCCTTCCTAGAATTAAAGGAGTGTTGCTATCCTCCTCTATGTCTAGAAAAATGAAGCCAACGGGAAATATAAATTTATCGATTTTAACTAGCACATCTTCAATAATACCCCTAGAAAATCTTATAGTTTTATCTGTTAATTGAATGCTCATCCTAGTCTGTTTGGGTTTCCCGAGCTGAGCAAATTGCGTTTAGCTCCACATGCGATGCCTCGTCTATCTTCCGCTTATTTGCTAAAAACTCCTTTAAAAATTTCATTGCGTTTGGCATCTGTGATAGAGCTTCAATAAATGGTAAGTTAATATGTAATTTTTTAAGAGTTTAAGGAATTTACCAAATTGTTCATCTGAGCGGTCTCTTCTTGTCGCGTTGGGATATAGCACACGATTTGTTTTTATTGTGATCTACCTCACCTTGATCTTTGCTCACCATAGCTTCTTGCATCGGTTCTTGCTCAGGCTCAACAAATCCTTCTTCATCTTGAACATTAATTGCATTGAGCTGTTCCCTTGGGTTAAGTTCAATATTACTTGGCAAGCTCCCTTGTGGTCATTCGGAGATTAGTTTGGAAAGCTGGCCTATCTAAGTTTCGAGCCCTTGGATCTACATTTTTTGATTTTTAAGTGTTGTCTCGATGTTCTGGAAACAGATTTCTAACATCGAGATAAACTTTGTGAGCATCTCTTCAAGGTTTGGTTTCTTTTCCTGTTGGTGGGTGGTTGTTGGTAGCCTGGAGGTGGTCTCTGGTTTCCTTGGCCTCCCCATTAGAAATTTGGGTGGTTCCTCCAACCTGCATTATAAGTGTTACTATATGGATTGTTTTGAGGTCGAGGATTATTACCCATGTAATTTAATTGCTCGTTATCGGTGTTGTGGCCATAAGGTTGGTATTCCGAATGGCTTATTCCACCTTCACTTGCTTCGTACTGCATTACTGGGTGAACCTGTGAAGAACTAAGAAAACCATCAATTTTCTTATTCAAGAGTTCTACCTGATTAGAGAGCATGGTGACCGAATCGACATTATAAACACTGGTTGTTTTTGTTGGCTTTGTCCTCATGACTTGCCACTGATAGTTATTCAGTGACATCTCCTCTATAAACTCATAAGCATCTTTAGGTGTTTTATTATTGAAGGTTCCACCAGCAGCAGCGTCAACCATTTGCCGAGTCGAATGATTCAGGCCATTATGGAATGTTTGAACCTGAAGCCAAAGCAGTAACCCATGGTGAGGGCACCTTCTCAAAAGGTCCTTGTATCTCTCCCATGCATCGTAGACTGTTTCTAAATCCATCTACACAAAAGAAGAGATATCATTACGTAATTTGGCCGTTTTAGCCAACGGAAAATATTTTAATAGAAATTTTTCAGTCATTTGTTCCCAAGTAGTGATTGATCCTCGTGGTAATGAGTTCAACCACTATTTAGCTTTGTTTCTTAATGAAAAAAGGGAATAACCAAAGACGAATGGCATTATCAGAAACACCATTAATTTTGAATGTACCGCATAGTTCCAAAAAGTTTGCTAAGTGAGTGTTGGGATCTTCGTCCTGCAAACCATCAAATTGAACAAACTTTTGTATCATTTGAATTGTGTTAGGTTTCAGTTCAAAAGTATTGGCAGCTACAGTAGGTCTAACTATGCTTGATTCAGTTCCTGTTAAAGAAGGTTTAGCATAATCATACATAGTGAGTGGAACAGGATTTTGATTAGCCACAATTGCAAGAGGTAGCTGATTGTCTTGGTTTTCAGCCATCTCTTCAGTTGGGGGTTGAGTATCATCTTCTGGCTCGTTCTCTGTGTATCTTAGGCTTCGCCTTATTTCTCTTTGGTTTCTGCGAACTGTGCAATCGATTTCTTCATCAAAAAGTAGTGGTCCTGACGGGTTTCTTCTAGTCATAAACTATAAAAACCTATCAGAAGAAAGAAAAAGAAAATTAGTAAATTGGAATAAAATTAAAAATAAAATTAGATTGCAAGAAAAATAAATGGCTAAAGTAATAAAAATTGAGTGTTCCTAATATTTTAGTTCCTCGGTAACGGCGCCAAAAACTTGATCACGTGATTTCGTGATAGGTTTTAAATATTTATAATTAATCGTTCTTGAAACTAACTATTATCGCGATGTAGGCAAGTGTACCTATCGAACAGTAGTATAGTTTTAGCAAGACCGGATTGTCGAACCCAAAGGGACTAAAAGTACTAGTAATGACTCTCTTTTTATTATCTAGCCTAAGAATAAAGAGGTTTTTGTTTTAACTAACTAATTATCTAAACTAAGAATTCACAGAGAATGAAATTGGGGAATTACTTTTGGGAAAATCGATTGAATTAAGACAATACCTAAGGAAAATCCACTTAGACTGTACTTGTTATTCTGGCTCCGAATCGGATAATTTATTCATTTAACTTGTTCCGCAGAGATCCCTAAGTTATGTTATTATCCCTATTCAAGACTAGTAACGTCTAATCCCTAGATTGAATCATTGATACCTTTCTCTAATTAACACCCTAGGGTTGCATTAACTCGATCTATGGATCCCCTTATTAGGTTTCACCTTAATCCGGCAAAATCTTGTCACCCTTGTCTAGGCATGCAATCAACTCCGCTTAATTATGACAAATGTACTCTTAGACAGGGTCTATTCCTCCTCTGAATAAGAGCTTATCTTGAATCAGTATCCTGGGATATCGAAACAAGAATTAAGAACACATAATTAAGAACAAGTTAAATATTTATCATACAATTCAGAAAATAATAACAAGATTCGTCTTAGGTTTCATTCCCCTTAGGTATTTAGGGGTTTTAGTTCATAACTAAATAAGAAAACATCTCAGAATAATAAAGAATACAAAACATAAAAAAAAACCCCAAAACTTCTGAAGAGGAAATTGAGGAGAGATCTTCAGTCTTAATGGTGAATTCGGCTTCTGAGATGGATCAATCGGCTTTCTTGGAGTAATTCTTTACTCCCTATTCTGTGTCTCCCCTTTCTTCCTCCTTTAGGGTGTATTTATAGGCTTTGGAATGCCTAAGAGACCTCAAAATTAGCCTTTTCTGAATTGGACTCAACTTGGGCTCGGCAGGGCCATGCCTGTGTAACAAGCCTGTGTGCGATTACTTCAGGCCGTGCTCGAGCCTGCCAAATTGACATGGTCGTGTGGTCTGCCCATGTGAGGAGGTCCAGGCCGTGTTGATTTCGTACTTTGGCCCATTTTCTCTGGTTTTGACCCGTTTCTCGTTCCTTTCTCTCTCCTATGCTCTCCTAAGTATAAAACATGAAATTAAAGCATTAGGAGCATCGAATTCACCAATTCTAATAGGAAATCATCCATAAAATGCGTTAAACAAGGGGTAAAAATATGTATAAATTACGGTTTATCAACCATTATGGTAAAAATACATATTTATACATCATAAGCATAGACCCATAACCATAAGGTCATCACAAAATCATTCTCATGGGCATGACTTACTTATTTGCATCCTTACCCAAGGTGCATCGTAAACCGAAATCATTTCTCATGATTTTTGCACAAATACTTGTACCACTTGTAACATCATCATAACTTTTCTCAATTATGGCACAATCTTTAAATCACCTGTTGAACCAGTTGGAATACTAAAGGATACCCGATAAGCCTCATACAAAAGGGTAAAGTGTCGATGCCATGTTCCAAACATGGTCTTACACTGGCTTTCATACATCGGTGTCGATGCCATGTCCCAGACATGGTCTTACACTAACACATATAACAATGCTGATGCCATGTTCCAAACATGGTCTTACACTGGCTCGCATATTGAGGCCGATGCCATGTCCCAGGCATAGTCTTACACTAGCTCTTATAAACCGATACCAATGCCATGTCCTAGACATGGTCTTACACTGACACATATCGAGGTCAATGCCATGTACCAGACATGGCCTTACACCGGCTCTCATAAACCGGTGCCGATGCCATGTCCCAGACATGGTCTTACACTGACACATATCGAGGCCGATTGTACTCGACCCTACATTTTTCTTAGATTGATCTTTGAATTCAATCTCAATTATCATGATTCGATAACAACTGTACGTAATAATAATACATTATATCATTTCTAATTTAATAATTGATCACTATCAACTAACCATATGAACTTATCTCGTTCGCTGAAACAACGAATTGAGTCGACTAACCCAATATTTTGTTTTCCCTCGTTCTCTGTCCAAATCTCGTCTCTCCCCAATCTATATAATAATAACTTTTACTTATTTAGTCATTAATTTATACAATTTAGTCCGAAAATTCACATTAGGACAACTTTACACTTTTGCCCCTAATGTTTCACATTCTTACAATTTAGTCCCTATCACATAAAAGTGCAAATTCATGAAACTAAACACAACCCAAGCTTAGCCAAATTTTTATAATTATTACTAGCTGCCCATAAAGCATACTTTGGCAAATTTACAGTTTTGCCCTTAAGCTTTCAAAAAATTACGATTTTTCACTTAGGCCCGTAAAATGATTTTCATCGATTTTCCTCATTAAACAAGCCTAGCTGAAACTAATTTAAGCTTATAGCAACTCTCAATTTCAATTATTCCACACATTTATCACCTATTTTATAACCTTTACAAAAAAGGTCTATTTTAGGTGGTTTCATGAAAAATCCTTTCACAAAAGTTGTAAATTAAACAACCAAGATTCATTTTCTTTCATAAAAATTCAACAAAAAACATGAGTATTAACATGGCAAAACCCTAGACTCTGAACAATTTTTTAAACTAGTCCATCCATTAGTTAGCTTAAGCTACAAAGGTTACAAAGATACAAAAATTGTCAAGAAAGACCTTAAAAAACACTTACTTGCAAGAGAACTAAGTGGCTAAAAGTTTGGGCTCTCAAACCCCCCATGCTTGCTGCCATTTTTGGTGGATGAAGAAGAAAGATGAAAAGATGACAACCTTTTTCCTTTTTGTTTTATTTTATTACGAAATAAGTCACCTAATGCCCACCAAACTTTGACTTTTCAATTTCTTTGTCTCCATGTTCAGCCACTAATTTTTATTGGTCTATTTACTCACTAAGGACCTCTAATTTAGTGTTCCATAGCTATTTAACAACATTAGCTTGTAGAACAAATCTTTTGTAATTTTTGCGATTTAGTCCTTTTTTTGCAATTAAGCACGAAATCGCTAAAATTAATTCACCAAATTTTTCATACACTCATATAATCATGCTATAACACATAAAATAATAAAAACAATAATTTCTCTGACCTCAGATTAATGGTTCCAACTAGGCCCAAAATCAGGGTGTTACATTATTTATTTTCAAAAGATCCAAGTGGTACCAATTCATAATGGCCTAACAATTTGGCCAATTCCATATTCAACCTGTTGAATATATAAGCATATTTCCAAAGTCTCATACATAACCATTTCAACAACATTTTCATCTAATTCATATAATTGTCAATTCAGCATGAGCTATATTTCCAATTCACAACCATTTAAATTACTATGCCAATTTCATACATAATGGCCAACCATATATACATCATTCAAATGAACATAATTATTCAAACTTTCAATTTAACCATTTATAACACAAAACTGGCTCAAAACTTAGGTACATGCCATATATTTAAACGAAAAGGGACTATACAAACATTGTTGAGTCAAGATCTGTTGATTGGATGTTGTACTACGCTTTGGGACTTCGAAATCTACTATAACCTATGCATAAAATAACAAAATATACACCGAGCAATAAAGCTCAGCGGTACTTACATGATTCAAACCATTAATAACGTGACAAATACCATTTGAACACAAGTAATACATTTTCTATAACCAACCAATTCAATTGTTATTCATATATCAAGTACTAGTATAATGCACCATATCATTTCAACAAGTTTATGTGCACATATCAATTCATACAATATTCATACCAAACATAAAATATATACATGATTCTATTTAGCTAAGTATATACAAATACACATAATCAATTCAAGTTTTACATTCAATCAATTCATATACCATTTATACCAAGTACCATAATTTACGCAAAGTTCCCATTTGATCAAGTATATATACACATATTATCTCATACATTACTATAACATAAAATCTCTATTTCATTTCATTGTATTCTACCTATCCACTTTTTATTAACACTTTTGATTTGTTTCTTTTTTGTACTGACCTTCAGGGCTTGTAATATTTGAAGCGCATGATCTTTCACATGCTTTCCACATTCGTGTTTTACATATATGGACATATGAAATCATTTCATACTTCAATTCAATAACATTTATCAAATTCATACTTATAATCCCTATTAACTAGACTCAATGGTCTTCACCTTAAAATATAGAGGCCTTATCTGTACGGAGACGATGCTATATTTTCACGGACCAAAAAGGATTGAAATATTTGTTCACCCAGAATGAGCTAAACTTGAGACAAAGGAGATGGACTGGATTACTAAAGAACTATAGCTAGATATTTTATTATCACCTAGGGAAAACAAACGTCATAGTTGATACACTGGTTCAAAAATCACTAGTAGCTTCTAAATGTATGAATGTTTCTATGGCTATAGAAAGGGATGATGCAATCTAATGGAGTTAAGGATCAAATCGACATTTCATTAACAAGTTTAGGAAGCTCAAAAAGTGGATGCCAAGTTGGAAGTAAAAAGAACTAAAGTGAAAAAGAATTAAAGTGGAAAGTGGTCAACTGAATGAGTTTACTATATGTGGTTATGGGAGTTTGTTCTTCCAAGAGAGATATGTTTTCCCAAAGATGTTGAGTTGAAGCGAGTCATTCTCAATGAAATGCATAACAACGTCTATGCGATGCATCCTAAAAGCAACAAGATGTATAATGATTTTAAACCACACTACTAGTGGTTGGGCATGGAAATAGACATAATTGAGTTTATAT
Source organism: Gossypium hirsutum (assembly GCF_007990345.1). NCBI lineage: Eukaryota > Viridiplantae > Streptophyta > Magnoliopsida > Malvales > Malvaceae > Gossypium > Gossypium hirsutum. Next base: position 64,856,049 of record NC_053431.1, read on the forward strand.
CCAAGTGTTTAGCACGCCAAAAAATCAAAGTAGAACACCAAGTTCCTTTAGGAATCTTGCAACCCATTTCAATTCTTGAGTGGAAATGAGAGCATGTCACTATAGATTTTGTACTGGGACTACTTTTGAAATTGAGGAAAAATGATTCAATATAGGTTATTGTTGATATGTTGACCAAGTTAGATCATTTTATACCTATGAGAGTTGACTAATCAATAGAGAAAATTCTTGAGCTTTACATCATTGAGATTATGAGACTAACACCTCTTTACCCTAGCTAATACCTAAACCTAAGCAATGAATGTTTTATTTCAGGAAAAATACTTTATTTAAGAACCAAAATTATTATTCAAGTTATTCTCATATTTTATACATTTTAAAGTCATTTAAGGCTTTATAGACCATTTGTGGCTAGTGTCGCTATCTTGAAGGCTCTTATGCTAAACAAGTCAAAACTTCTTTATATTTGTGTTAAGATCAGTACCACATAATCCAATACACATAACAATAGATTTAAATCCATATAATACTTCAATTTATCAACAAATACTTCTTTAATTCATTATATAAAAATTACTCTATTCCCCAAAAATTTCATTTAAACTTTTCTTACATATTAGCAATTCCATCACTTATATCTACTTCTTAGCACTACAACTCATTTGTTATTTATCTCTTCCTCCTCTTCATTCCACATTCTATATGTACATGTATATATATAAGAATATTTGGTTTTTAGTATAACATGCATATATGTAATATTAATTATTCTTTTACTAATTATACAGATACTTTTAACTAGGTTGTCTACTTGATTATTAGTCACTAACTTATTTATATCTTGGCCCAAAAAATTGAAATTAAGATCTTCTTATTTTTGAAAGTGTACTTAATGGAATTTTTACCATAAAAATTTTAGAATTTTCAAACAAGCCAATTAACATAGTTTTTTTGTATCAACCACACCCAATTCGATCACCAAATTTAAGCTGCGGGATGTCACATTTATTGCTGGAGGAACTACAAATAAAATTTTGATCCATTCAATAATTTATACAAGTTAATCCAGATAATACATCACTATAACATGCTATATATTCTTATTGAGGTTATATGAGCTTATGAAAGCTCCTATGATGCCCCAAGACTATTTGAGGACTAAAATGTAAAGTTTCAAAATGTTTCGGGCTGATATCACAACATCAACGGAAGGGGGCTTGGTGTCGTGACTATAAGAGTGTAATGTGATGACTTTCAAAATAGTGGTTAAGTGTCGCGACTTTGAAGGCAGACTCCCACAAAGTTTACTTCATTTTATTCAACTTGCCAAATTATACAACGGCAATAGTCTAAGGACCCAATATGTATTTCAACTCCTTAAAACTTTAAAACACTTATATACATGATCTAAACAATTCATAAGTCAAATTTATCTAACATTCACTAACCAAAATACCTAGTTGACCATTTACAACTTTAAACAGGTTTAATTCCAGGTACAAGCCATTTATTGAAACGTAAATAACAGTACAAATATTTTTTAGTTGAGGATCAATTATTCAAATATTGGTTCACCTCTCGAGACTTCGGGATCTACTGATACCTGGGCACAGAATGAACAAATCATAAGCTAAGTAATAAAGCTCAGTGGTACTTTCATGATTCAAGTCAATATAACATTAGCAATAACCAAATGAACACAATCAATGCAAGTTTAACAATTAGCCAATTCATATTCCAATCAATCCAAGAGTTTCAATTAACATATGATGTATGCAAGAAAAATTAAATTAATTAGATTTAAACATACCATTATGAAAGCTGCATAATAAGCATACATCCGATGACATTGTCATGAGTATGTTACCCTTATAAGATATATTTAATCTCTTTGGGATAAATCTATTTTCCCAATACGATTCTATTTTATCTCATGGTAACCATTACATCTTCCTTCATGAAAAGTCAATTGCTATCAAATAGCAATCAAGTCATTTATTAGAAAGACAAATGACTCGTAGCCATTTTTTTTTTCATCTATCATGTAATGCCAATAAGAGGGTATCATTTACCCATTAGTTGGGTTATAAATTTCACTATTGTAAATGATGCTACATATTGCAGAAATCGTATACCCAATGCACTAGCTTTCAATTCCTTATTTATTCAAACTCTAGCTTTTACTTACATCAAAGTATACGAGTCACTCATACATAGTCCATTATCCACTAAGGATTAAGGTATGCCACACTATGCACGTCACAAGTGAATAAATCCATATACAGATCTAGGATCTATTCTACTTGGGCCTCGTTCGATATGATGTTAGTCTAGTCAGTTACATCTATGTCTCTATCTTTTGGGAGTCGTCTACTTTGATACTGAAGACAAAGCATATCCTTAATTGGACTTAATAGATAACATATTATTCTTTCAACTAGTTTGCTCATTTTTTATTAGAATAATGACATGTTTAGGTTCATCTACTAATACAAGTTGTCTTTTTGTATTACGATCCGACCACATAATATCGCTTAGTATTAGTTAAATGTTAGATAACTACTGTGCCAATATTTGCTTCTATTTTGCTTTCTGTGCAAAGATTATTAATGTAATCAATGAATATTTTATTAAACCATTTTGTTCGAAAATTACAAGTATACTTAGATGAAAATGCTACACTAAAAGCACTAGATCCCAACATCCTTTAATGGTTAGGAATAGCATAGATGTCAGGGACCTAGCTTGTGATTCATCTCCAATGGCCAAATGTTGAATATATTAGCAATTTTCTCAATTGTACTCTTCAAGGAACACTTACCTCATGAACCTTTCTCGAAGGTTTTATCTTGGTACTAAATTGTAATGTCCCAAGATTGTAACTACCTTTCTCAAATGTTTGAGTGCTTGCAATTTAGTCTAATTTTATGATATTTTGTTAGACTTTAGTAGAACACCATTTAGCTGTGAAAAGCTAAATATTTTGGTTTTTAATTTCGTACCTAAGTAGTAGTTGGACTAAAGAGTTGGTGATAGAGCAACATTGTTGAAAAGTCTCTACAATCCATATTTTGTAAATACGTTATCACTTAGTTTTAGCTTTGACATGCTTTGGCCCATAAAAATAGTGGGTCACTTTTATATTGGTTAATTGTTGGGTTATTTGACTAAGTTGTGTTAATTGATTTTAATATTTTAATATTTATTTTTATAAGCATGATTTTTTTAAATGATTTATTATTTGTATGTTTAATTTTTATGTTTTAATGCATATTAAATAAAAAATTGATCGAACGGGTTGCTCCGATAATTAAAGTGACGCTTCGAATTTGATCGGACTTTCGAGTCAAGTTTAGAGTGTTAGATAAATTTTTGAGAGTATGCAGCCATTGTATATATTAAATCTCGCGCAACTTTAGAAGTCATATTGATGAATGCTCTCTCACTTCTGGCATCAATCATCTTCCTGTCTATAATAAGCAAACCTTTGTAAAAATATTGAACAAAGGATTGTTCTGTACTGCCATGCTGAACCTCTTCTAATAATCATACAATGGTTCGAAATTCTTTTGTCTAATGCTGCAAATCTTCTTTTGGATCTCATAAAACTTGTCAAGAAATAAACTTGTCACATCTGTCTATGGAGTAATTGATCCAAGTGGCAAGTAAACTAACCATTCTTTAGCTGATTCGGCTAAATAAAAAAGGAAAAGTTGAAAGCTTTATCTATTTCACTGTCACTCCTTACAGTTTTATGCTTGAACAAATTATGTAGAACTCCTTAAGTTGTTTACGTGGATCCTCATACTACAAACCGTGGAGAGTGGAAAAGTAGGTGAATTACACCCCAGCTTAATTCAAACGACGCCTCTACATCTAAAAAGCGATGTAAACTGGCAATTGATCTACAGGTGCGTCAACAATTGTCTCAGTGTCCGATTATAGACAACCATGGGTTCTGTTTCAGTTGCCTCGGTTAATTCAATATTTTTCTTGTTACCTTTTTAGGAGGCGAAGAAGATGATTCTATTGGATAGCTTCTTTCCTTAGAGCAAGAATTGTCTTTTCAATTTCTAGGTTGTACTCAAGTGGGTTCATTAAGAGAAATTAAATTTAATTAGTGCTTGATGGATGTTGAATCCACCAAAATTAAAATCCTATTCTTAAAAATAGATTAAAATCAGTAGACAGAGAAGCAAAGTGTAAAAACATTGGATTAATCAAAATTAAAATAACTTTGGGCCAAAATTGTTGCGGGCAATGGTCAAACTTGCGAAAATAAAGAAAAAGAGAGGTTAAACTGTTGCAAAAGTAATAAATAAAATTCAAAATAAAATAGATTTAATCAAATTAATGCAAAGCTTTAATCTTCGTTAATTTCGGATTTTAGTAATTGAGGAATAAGAGTTGAAATATTTGATTTGTTTATAATTTTCAACTCCATGATGAAGTAAGGAAGAATGATATAAAAGTAACTAGGTACGGCGACTACAGTAAAATTCACGTTTGTTTCTCTCAATTTGCTTTCCACTTCCAATTTTTGGGAGATTGATTTTTGGACCGTAATTCAACTCACACTGGTTTGTATCAACAATCACCTTTCATACTGCACTAATTTTTAACCTTTTTTTGCTCCACCACATTATTATTGAACTTGTATTAAAAATTAATATTTTGTTATCAGGTGGGTGGATTCATGTATGGAAAGAACACACTAGTTTCTTTAAAATATTATAGAGTAATTAATGGCTGGCTATGCATAGGGATACATGGTTTTGCTGAGAATTACATCGCTCTTTGCAGAGCAAAGCGAGTGAGCTAGCCAGATAGAGCAAATCATAATCCCATGTGTGATCTTTTCCTTTTACAAAACGCGTGTTCTAGCAATAGTGAAAAGGATTTTGTTGTAGATAGAGAAATAGAGCAGTGCCGTATATAGGTTGAATAAGTCACGACTTGATGCTATTTTATTTTATTTTTATTGTTATTAAATCTGAGTTGGGTTATTTTATGAAAAATGAAAATAAAAATGGGGTTGGGTCTGATTTAAATAAGTTAGGTAGCTGTTGTTATTAAATTTTGTTATTAAATCTCGATTTAGGTTTTATATTTTAATATGATTATTTTAGTCTATATATTTTTTCTATTTTAAAATTTCATTCTTCGACAATAATTGTTAAATTAAGTTTTGTTATTTTCTAAAATCTTATACAGCAAACATTTTATGAAACGTATAATGCTTTATCAACTTACTATTTTACATGTTACTCATAAAACACCTAGTTAATTAATTTAATGTCTGTCATTTGTATCTAGACTGAAATTTTAAAATTCGAAGAGTATATGACTAAATCTATAATCTATAAATTTACGCATGGTATATGACTAACAGTAGAATTTAACCAAACAAATTTAATTACTACCATTTGGATTAAGATTAAAATTCTAAAAGTATAAGAACTAAATTTGACTAATTGAAAAGTACAAGACTAAAATTGACCATTATGCATAATACAAAGACTAATAACAAAATGAAATAATTTTTTATTAATGCAAAATCTTTGGTCAAGTTTATTCATAGCATGTATACAAAAACTCTTACTATTATGTATCAAAATTTCTAAAACTATTGTTAATTACTAGTACATCTATCACACACATATACATGTGAGAATAATGTATTTAAAATATATGTGTACATTTAAATATAACATACAATAAATAATTAAAACATAAGATTTCAAATTAATTAATAATAACACATTATAAGAAAAATGGATATTACCAATGCTAAAATTCGTTATTAAATATTTTATTATAACAACAAAAAAATCGTTGTGGTATTGTTGCGTATAGCTTTATGTACACAACAACTTTGCAAATTAAAAAATCGTTTTTAGTTTTATACATTGTAATGACTTTTTTCATTTTCAAATATAATTTTTTTTAGCAACGACTTAATCTATGTATGTAAAAATGTTTTAATTACAATAAAATTTATTACGAAATCTATAACTTAATGACATTATTTCAGTTGCAAAGATTATTATGTAATAACAATATATTGGTTGTAAAATAAAATTCGTTACAATATAAATTTAGATATTAAATCTTTTATGTAACCATAATATAATGGTTGTCAAATATTATTTTGTGGCGACATTTTATTTGGTTGCGTATTACATTATGCAATGACTCAATGTCATTTCCAATATGGTTACTAAATATTATTTTGCAATGATATTTTAATTGATTGTGTGTATATGTCATTGCCAAAAATTTATTTTAATAACCATAAAATGTGGTTGTCAAATACATTACGCGATAATAATATGAAGTTAATACTTTTACACAACGATATTTATATAGCTGCGAAATATTAATTTGCAACAACGTAATAATTAGATGCGCTTTATGTTACACAATGACATTTAGTCATTATGTAAAATTAATTTTAGAAACCATAATATTTGGTTTCAAAAGTTTATACGTAACGATATTATTGTGGTTTAATTTTATTTTGAACTAAAATATAATTTAGTTGGTAATAAAACTAGACGACAACAACAACTTTAAAGATATTAGTTTTTTATTTAGAAATAATATTATTTAGTTGAAATTAAATTAAAATAATAATATAACAAAATTAAAGAAAATTATAAGAAATATTGTAATAAAAAATTAATTTCACAACTAAAATTGAAAGAACCCATAAAATTTAAAGTCTGAAAATTGTAACATCATATATACATTGTATCATAATAAAAAAATAACTAACATAAATCGTTACTAAAATCATTACCAATCAAAATATTAATAAAAGTTGACGACAATAAAAATAAAGGTTTATATCACCTAAACAATAACGAAGTTTGAAATTTGAATATGTGCACATACAAATAGCTTAGTCCATAATTAAATTTAATCCTACAAATGACAAATTATACAATAAATTTTATATTATTTTTTATAATAAAGTATTAAATTTTTAATTTTTTTATTATGAAGTTGTAAATATAACTAAAAATAATCTTATCAGAGATTGTAACTCTGTTGAATGAAATGTAGGAAAACTTATAGGCAAATATATCAACGTTTGTTTTATTTCTTTTGTTGTTTTCTGATTTCACTCTAAATATGCTTTTAGTGTTCTACTCGATCTGCTTGAACATTTTTAACGATTTTTGTGTGAATTCTCTCTTTAATTGTTGTGTGGCTTGTTTCAAAATCATTGATCTTTTCTTGAAGCTCAGTGAATGTGCGTTTTAATGTTAGGAGAACGATCTTTTCTAAGCGATTTTTAGCTAAAACGAGCAAAACGAGCAAAACGGTATAATCGGTAAAAATACCTAATGCTCATAAGTACATGTTAGAGTGAGAATTTGATGTTGTTATAGAAGAGAAAAATGTTCAGCATGTCATAAAACATAAGAATAAGGGCTGAAATTAAATTTTCGAGCCTAGGGGCAAAATCATAATTTTGTAAAAGTTAGGGGGCAAAAATGTAATTTTTATATAATATGATTTTTGGATTGAAATAAATAGTATGAGTGTTAAATGAGCTAAATGTGTTGTTATAGATCAAGAAAGGCGTGGAATCGACCTCGAACGGGAGAAGGAAAAGGTTTTGGACTAAATTGCAAAATTTCCATATTTTGCACCGAGGTAAGTTTGTATGTAAATAATACATTAACTTCATTTACATTTTTGTATTTCAGCCTATTTTATATATTTTAGTTGATTTTGAATCATAAATCGACTATTGGAAGAATGGAAATAAGTAATAGTGAGAGAAATCCCGGTTGAACTTTTGGAAAGATTGAATAATATAGGTGAAATGTAGCTAGGTCACATGTATGGTGCTAAGTGCACATCATGTGTACAAGAGAGCTACGAGATACTATGTAGTAGCTAGGTCACATGTGTGATACGGGATGTATCCCATGTAGATAAGAGAGCTACAGGAGAGGATAAATGTAGCTAGGTCGCATGTGTGATTCCAAGTGAAGGACACCATGTAGACAAGAGAGCTACGAGATAAGTTGGCTAGGTCACATGGATGGTACTAAGTGTTCACCATGTGTACAAGAGAGCTGAATTATATGAAATATGATGGTGGAGTTGTATGCTGAAACCACTAAGTATTGAGGATTGATTCGAATTGTTCAACGGGATGATTTTATAGTGACATTGTAATCATGAACCTGCACTTGTGATGTATGAAATGTGGTGAAAGTGAATTGTGATATGTAGGCTAAATGAGGTAAATACAAAGAAAGTGTGAAAGAGTGAATTAGCAATAATACTGTTTTGGACAGTTGTAGTGACGTGAATTTGAAAAATCACCAAAAATAGTAGGAATTTAATTAGAGGCTGAATGAGATATGAATTTAAAACTTAATGAGTCTATTTTCATGTAAAAGAAACAGAGAAAGTAAAGGAACTCTATAATTTGAGATATTTATAATTGTGTGTGACTTGCTCAGAATGACTATGTGATCCCCTATTCTAAATTTGAAAAATAATTAAAAATTTTACAAAACTAATTAAGAAATATAGTTTATATTTCTAGATTCCTTATTGAGTCTAGTTTTAAATGAAACAGATTTCATGGCTATTTGAATTGTGTATTGGGAGAAATTCAATTTTTAGTGAACAGAGGTTAGATCAGTCGAGCTATATAACAGGGGAAACTTTAACTAATAAAATGTACTAATTTGCTGGACCAAAAATTCTAGAAAAAAATAGTAAAAATTAATATGATTCTAGTTTTAGGAAAATTTTACGGATTTGAATTTCAAGTTTTGTAACTCGAGTTATGATTTATTTAGTGAGTATGATGCGTAGAGACAGCTTGACCAAAGAGGAGTAAATGGTGAAATTAAAAGTAGATACACTTGAGTTATTGTGTAAACATATTAGATTCTTTATTCATTATTTACATACTTGCTTACTAAGCTATAAGCTTACCCTCTTTTCTCTCTTTTGTCTTATAGTGTCGTCCAGCTTGCACAGGAGTCAAGGATCGTTGAAGATCTGCCTGCACTATCAATATTTTTGGGTATTTGAACTAAACATTTTGAATTGTGGCATGTATAGTAGACTTGGTTATTTTGTTACATGTCATAATTGTCTAGGTTTTAAAATATTAAGTATAGTATTTGACCGATTATTTTGTACGAAGCCTTTGAAATTGGCTAATATTATTAAAGGCATATGTTATAATGATTCATGATCTAATTGTATGCCATATTTTTGTTTTGGTTTTATTTAATGGTATGTACTATGATTCAGTAATACCTCGTACCCTGTTCCGGCGACGGATACGGGTAAGGGGTATTACATTTAGTGGTATCAGAGCATGGTTTAGTCGGTTCTCGGACTAATAAAGTGTGTGTAAAAGTCTAGCTATACATGCCATAAATATACTGTGATAGTGTGGTGACTCCTGATTATTCTAAACTGTGTTTTATTTTAATATAGTAATGGATCCTGACGGAACTGCGGCTGATGATGCTGCTAGTAATGCGCCAGCTCCCGTACAAGGGACCGCACCTGTAGAAAGTAGACCTGAGACATTGAGACAGGGAGATGAGGCTTGGGATGCCTTTCTCCAAATGATGAACAATTGGTAAACTGAGTTTATTCGAGCAAACCTAAATGCTCAACCTCCTCCACCCCCTCCCATACCTCAGACGGTTCCTGTAGCTGCTTAAGGCATAGATTTGGTAAGAATGAACAAGCCTCCAGTTGACAAGATTCGAAAACAAGGGGCTGAAGAGTTTAGAGCAAAGATCGATGATGATCCCGAGAAGGCGGAGTTCTGGCTTGAAAATTCTATCCGTGTATTTGATGAGTTTTCATGTACACCCAAGGAGTGCTTAAAGTGTGCTGTATCACTTTTGAGAGATTCGGCCTACCATTGGAAGACTTTGGTAGCAGTGGTGCCAAAAGAAAAGGTTACTTGGGATTTCTTCCAGGAAGAATTCAGAAAGAAATACATAAGTCAACGATTTATTGATCAAAAAACAGAAGGAGTTCCTTGAATTGAAGTAGGGCAAGATGTTTGTGGTAGAGTATGAACGCGAATTTGTAAGACTCAGCAAGTATGCCCAGAAATGAGTGTCCGCCGAAGCTATTATGTACAAGAGATTTGAGGATGGGCTAAATGAGGACATTAAAGTGCTTGTGGGAATTTTGGAGCTGAAAGAATTTGTAGCATTGGTTGACCGAGCTCTTAAAGCTGAAGAATTGAACAAAAAAAGAAGAAAAGCTACTATTGAGGTTCGAGATGCCAGAAAGAGGCTGATAAGCAAGTCATTTCAATCTCAATCAAAGAGGTCCAAAGAGACAAACCCTCGAATGACAGTTTCAGCTGGGGATTCACACAGAGATCGTGGCAGGGCATATTCGGGGTCTAAAGCTCAAGCTACTTTAGTGGCAAGTGTGGGTAATGTGCGGCCTAGAAAGCCCGAATGTTAACAATGTGGCAGGCAACATTATGGTGAGTGTTGGGGAAACGAGCGAGCTTGTTTCAGGTGCGGTTCTCGTGAGCATTTTATCAGAGACTGTCCGGAAAAAGGTAAAGAAGAAAAATTTCAGAGTGTTAGACAGAGTACTACCGCTAGCAGAGGTAGACCACCGAGAAATACTGGAAGTGGAGCTAGCAGTAAAACTGTAATGAAAGATTCAGCGACGAGATCAGAAGCTAGAGCGCCTGCTAGAGCTTATGCCATACATGCCCAAGAGGATGCATCATCTCCCGATGTCATTATTGGTACATTTTCTCTCTATGATACTATTGTTATTGCATTGATTGATCCCAGGTCTACTCATTCCTATATTTGTGTGAATTTAATAACTAATAAGAAGTTGCCTGTTGAATATACTGAGTTTACGATTAAAGTGTCGAACCCCTTAGGCCAATATGTGCTAGTTGATAAGGTTTGCAAGAATTGCCCATTAATGATTCAAGGTCATTGTTTTCCAGCTAATCTGATGCTGTTACCATTTGATGATTTTGACGTTATCTTGGGAATAGACTGGTTGACATTGTATGATACCAAGGTAAATTGTAAACAGAAAACACTAGAGTTGAAATGTGAAAATGGTGAAATTCTGTGGGTTGAAACAGATGAATCAAATAAATTGCCTATGGTGATTTCGTGCATGTCTACTCAAAAATACATGAGGAAAGGGTGTGAAGCTTATCTTGCCTATGTAATGAATGCTGAGATGTCTGAATTGAAGCTTGAATCAGTGCTGATAGTCGGTGAATTTCCAGATGTATTCCCAGAGGAATTTCCAAGGTTGCCTCCAGACAGAGAGATAGAGTTTGCCATTGATTTGTTGCCGGGGACTGTATCGATCTCGATTACTCCATATAGAATGGCTCCAACTAAATTAAAAGAATTGAAGGCTCAGTTGCAAGAGTTAACAGACAAGGGATTCGTGAGACCGAGTTTCTCTCCCTAGGGTGCTCCTGTATTGTTTGTAAAGAAGAAGGATGGCTTAATGAGACTTTGCATTGATTACCGTCAGCTCAATAAGGTGACTATAAAGAACAAGTACCCGTTACCGAGGATTGATGATTTATTCGATCAGTTAAATGGGGCAACAGTGTTTTCAAAGATCGATTTGAGGTCCGTTACTACCAGTATAGAGTTAAGGAGTCGGATGTGCCGAAAACTTCTTTTAGGACAAGGTATGGACATTATGAGTTTCTTGTGATGCCTTTTGGCTTAACAAATGCTCTAGCTATATTTATGGACTTGATGAATCGAATCTTTCGGCCATATTTGGATAAGTTTGTAGTAGTGTTCATAGATGACATTCTAATTTATTCTCGGGACGAGTCTGAGCATGCCGAACACTTAAGAACCATATTGCAGATCTTGAGAGAAAAGAAACTATTTGCTAAGTTTAGTAAAAGTGAGTTCTAGCTTCGTGAAGTTGGATTTTTGGGGCATATAGTCTCAGGTGATGGTATTCGGGTGGATCTGAGCAAAATTTCCGCGATCGTTGACTGGAAACCGCCAAAGAATGTATCCGAGGTTAGAAGCTTTTTAGGCTTAGCCGGGTATTATAGACGTTTTGTCGAGGGATTTTCGATGATTGCCTCTCCTATGACTAAATTGCTGCAAAAGAATGTTAAGTTTGAATGGACTGATAAATGTCAGCAGAGTTTTGAAAAGCTGAAAGCACGATTGACTGAATCACCAATTTTAGTACAGCCCGAGCCAGGGAAGGAGTTCGTAATTTATAGTGATGCATCATTGACAGGCCTTGGATGTGTATTGATGCAAGAGGGTAAAGTGGTAGCTTATGCCTCAAAACAGTTAAAGCCGCATAAGAAGAACTATCCTACACATGATTTGGAATTGGCCGCTATTGTCTTTACCTTGAAGATCTGGCGACATTATTTGTATGGTGAAAAATGCCGAATTTTTACTGATCACAAAAGTTTGAAGTATTTGATGAATCAAAAGGATTTGAATCTGCGACAATGGAGATGGCTTGAATTATTGAAGGATTATGAGCTAGTGATTGATTATCATCCGGGAAAAGCAAATATAGTTGCTGACGCCTTGAGCAGGAAATCTCTTTTTACTTTGAGAGCCATGAACACGGGGTTAACATTGTCTGATGATGGGTCAATCTTAGCAGAGATGAGGGCTAAACCGTTATTTCTCCAGCTGATTTGTGATGCTCAAAAGAACGATAGTGAATTGCGAACCAAGAGAACTCAGTGCGAATCAGGTTACGACTCAGATTTTCAAGTTGGACCAGATGACTGTTTGATGTTTCGAGACAGGATATGTGTACCGAAAAATGATGAATTGATTCAGAAAATATTACATGAGGTTCATAGTGGCTGTTTGTCAGTTCACCCTGGTAGCACAAAAATGTATAATGATTTAAAGAAGTTATATTGGTGGCCAGGCATGAAAAGGGACATTTCTAAATTTATAACTAAGTGTTTGATCTGTCAACAAGTAAAAGCTGAGCATCAAGTGCCTTCAGGATTACTCCAACCGGTAATGGTGCCTGAGTGGAAATGGGATAGGATAACCATGGATTTTGTAACCGGTTTACCATTGACTCCTAGAAAGAAGGATGCTGTCTGGGTAGTAGTTGATAGGTTAACAAAGTCGGCTCACTTTATACCGGTACGTACCGATTACTCACTTGATAAATTAGCTGAATTATATATTGCTAAAATTGTGAAGTTGCACGGGTACCTATGTCTATAATATCAGATAGAGATCCAAGGTTTACCTCGAGATTCTGGAAAAAGTTACAAGAAGCTTTGGGCACAAAATTGAACTTTAGTACCGCGTTTCATCCACAAACAGATGGTCAGTTGGAAAGAGTAATCCAAGTACTCGAAGATATGCTTAGATGTTGTGTTTTAGAATTTGAAGGCAGTTGGGAGAAATATCTACCTTTGGTTGAATTTGCCTACAATAACAGTTTTCAGTTGAGTATACAGATGGCACCATGCGAAGCCTTGTATGGTCGCAAGTGTCGGACTCCTTTATATTGGACCGACCTTAGTAAGAAACAGATTCACGGAGTTGATCTAGTTAAAGAAACCGAAGAGAAAGTAAAAGTAATTCGGGATTGCTTGAAAGCTGCTTCAGATCGACAAAAGTCATATGCAGATTTAAAAAAGAAAGAGATTGAATTTCAGGTGGGTGATAAAGTGTTCTTGAAGGTGTCACCATGGAAAAAGATTCTGAGATTTGGCCGAAAAGGCAAGTTGAGTCTGCATTTTATTGGGCCGTACGAGATTATTGAGAGGATTGGACTAGTGGCATATCAGTTGGCATTACCGGCAGAATTAGAAAGAATTCATAACGTGTTTCATGTATCAATGTTGTGACGTTATCATTCTGATCCTTCACATGTGATTTCTCCAACAGAAATTGAGATTCGTTCGGACTTGACCTATGATGAGGAACCGATTAAGATTTTGGCTCGAGAAGTAAAACAGTTGAGAAAGAAAAGTATAACTTTAGTGAAAGTGTTATGGCAAAGACATGGAGTAGAAGAAGTTACGTGGGAACCGGAGGAAGCCATGAGAAAACAGTACCCAAACCTTTTTACCGGTAAGATTTTCAGAGACGAAAATCCCTAAAGGGGGAGAGTTGTAACAGCCCGATTTAGGGTCAAAATGGAACAGTGGTTTTGAAACCACGAATTTGAGAATTTATTATTTTGATTAAGTTTTAGTGTTTATATTATGATTGCATAATCGTGTGAAAATTTCGTTGCGAAATTTTATCGATTGGGTGTTTAATTTGACATTTAAGACTAAATTGAAATAGGTGAAAAATGCGTGTGTTCTAGTTCATAAAGTTCTTGATTGAAATGGGGGTTTTAATTAGAGGTCCTTAAATGGCAATTAGACCATTATACTTTATATGGACAAAAATTTGGACATGGATGGAATTTTTAGAAAGTTTAGTAGTAAAGGCATTTTGGTCAATTACATAATAAATGAAATAAAATGGGAAAAATAACACAAAAATGTGTTCATCCTCATTTAACTTGGCCGAAACTTGCATGTTCTCCATAGCTAGGGTTTGTTTCAAGCTTTCAAGCTCAATAGTAAGTGCATTCAAGCCCCGTTTTTAATGTTCTTTACATTTTTAAAATCCTCGTAGCTCGGTTTACATATTTCTACCATTATTTCGAGTTAGGGTTTATGTTTAAAAATTTACCCATGAATAATATGCATGTATTTTGATGTTTGATGGTAGAATATGAATGTTTGAGGTTAGGAGAACGATCTTTTCTAAGCGAGTTTTAGCGAAAACGAGCAAAACGGTATAATCACTAAAAATACCTAATGCTCATAAGTACATGTTAGAGTGAGAATTTGATGTTGTTATAGGAGAGAAAAATGTTCAGCATGTCATAAAACATAAGAATAAGGGATGAAATTAAATTTCTGAGCCTAGGGGCAAAATCATAATTTTGTAAAAGTTAGGGGGAAAAAATGTAATTTTTACGTAATGTGATTTTTGGATTGAAATAAATAGTATGAGTGTTAAATGAGCTAAATGTGTTGTTATAGGTCAAGAAAGGCATGGAATCGACCTCGAACGGGGGAAGGAAAAGGTTTTGGACTAAATTGCAAAATTTCCATATTTTGCACCGAGGTAAGTTTGTATGTAAATAATACATTAACTTCATTTACATTTTTGTATTTCAGCCTATTTTATATATTTTAGTTGATTTTGAATCATAAATCGACTATTGGAAGAATGGAAATAAGTAATAGTGAGAGAAATCCCAGTTGAACTTTCGGAAAGATTGAAGAATATAGATGAAATGTAGCTAGGTCACATGTATGGTGCTAAGTGCACATCATGTGTACAAGAGAGCTACGAGATACTATGTAGTAGCTAGGTCACATGTGTGATACGGGATGTATCCCATGTAGACAAGAGAGCTACGGAAGAGGATAAATGTAGCTAGGTCGCATGTGTGATTCCAAGTGAAGGACACCATGTAGACAAGAGAGCTACGAGATAAATTGGCTAGGTCACATGGGTGGTACTAAGTGTTCATCATGTGTACAAGAGAGCCGAATTATATGAAATATGATGGTGGAGCTATGTGCTGAAACCACTAAGTATTGAGGATCGATCCGAATTGTTCAACGGGATGATTTTATAGTGACATTGTAATCATGAACCTACACTTGTGATGTATGAAATGTGGTGAAAGTGAATTGTGATATGTAGGCTAAATGAGGTAAATACAAAGAAAGTGTGAAAGAGTGAATTAGCAATAATACTGTTTTGGACAGTTGTAGTGACGTGAATTTGAAAAATCACCAAAAATAGTAGGAATTTAATTAGAGGCTGAATGAGATATGAATTTAAAACTTAATGAGTCTATTTTCATGTAAAAGAAACAGAGAAAGTAAAGGAACTCTATAATTTGAGATATTTATAATTGTGTGTGACTTGCTCAGAATGACTATGTGATCCCCTGTTCTAACTTTGAAAAATAATTAAAAATTGTACAAAACTAATTAAGAAATATAGTTTATATTTCTAGATTCTTTATTGAGTCTAGTTTTAAATGAAATAGATTTCATGTCTATTTGAATTGTGTATTGGGAGAAATTCAATTCGTAGTGAACAGAGATCAGATCAATCAAGCTGTATAACAGGGAAACATTTAACTAAAAACCGTACTAATTGGCTGGACCAAAAATTCTAGAAAAAAATTAGTAAAAATTAATATGAGTCTATTTTTAGGAAAATTTTATGGATTTGAATTTCGAGTTTTGTAACTCGAGTTATGATTTATTTAGTGAGTATGACGCAGTAGAGACAGCTTGACCAAAGTGGAGTAAATGGTGAAATTAAAAGTAGATGCACTTGAGTTATTGTGTAAACATATTAGATTCTTTATTCATTATTTACATACTTGCTTACTAAGCTATAAGCTTACCCTCTTTTCTCTCTTTTGTCTTATAGTGTCGTCCAGCTTGCACAAGAGTCAAGGATCGTTGAAGATCTGCCTGCACTATCAATATTTTTGGGTATTTGAACTAAACATTTTGAATTATGGCATGTATAGTAGACTTAGTTATTTTGTTACGTGTCATAATTGTCTAGGTTTTAAAATATTAAGTATAGTATTTGACCGATTATTTTGTACGAAGCCTTTGAAATTGTCTAATATTATTAAAGGCATATGTTATAATGATTCATGATCTAATTGTATGCCATATTTTTGTTTTGGTTTTATTTAATGGTATGTACTATGATTCGGTAATACCTCGTACCCTGTTCCGGCGACGGATACGGGTCAGGGGTGTTACAATTTGAATTAAGGTAAATGAACCATAATGTTTGGTACTGTTATGGCATGTATTTGGCTAGGCAAATGGTAGTGATTTCAGATTTGGTATAGATGAATTATAGTGATATGAGTTGTGCATGAATTGGGTTTGATTTGGTCGCCCTTTTTGTATGGAAATTTTACATTTTGCATTGTGTAGTTACATTGAAGTTGGGGTGGCAAATTGGCTTTGCAAATGGCCTATTTTTGTCCACACAGGTAGAGACACGGGCGTCTGTCTCAGCCGTGTGTGACACACGGTCATGTAACACGGCCGTGTGTCCCCTAGTGTTGAAATTAAATGAAGTCAGTATGGTCTCACACACGGGCGTGGCTGTGTGGTACAAGTCATTATACCCTCTAATTGGCAACGGCCTAGCACACGGGCATGTGGCTTGGCCATGTTGCATAAGTCAGTATACCCTACAGTTTTGGCACGGCCTGGCACATTGGCGCGTGTGGCCACTTCGAAGGGCACATGGGCTAGACACATGGGCGTGTGGTTGGCCGTGTGACCCAAGTCAATATGTATGCCCTGTTTTCACACGGCTTGAGACATGAGCATGTCTAGAGCCGTGTGAGGCACACGGCCTGTTCACACAAGCGTGTGACCCCTGTATGGTTGAAAAATTTCTAAGTATTCCAAAATTTTCGTATATTATTGGTTTAGTCCCGAACCATTTCTAAAGCATGTATAAGGCTTCATAGGCCCTAATAAGGGACAATGTGATTGTGTTGAATGGTATTTGAGTATGAATGCATAAATGTATGAGTTATGTATGCTATATGATGTATATTGATCGGTAATGCCTCGTAACCCTACTTCAGTGACGGATACGGGTTAGGGGTGTTACAGATTCGCTTAAACTCACTTTTTGTGAGGTTTGCCCCTCATCGTCATGGGTCACGCAGAGAACCCCATTAGGTAATAACCTTCCTTTAATTCTTTCCATATGATGCCATAGCCCACCAGCTATGGTCTTACATGATATGGTGTCATGGCAATGGGCTTTCCTTTTAGAGATCGTGATTTAAATCCCAACGGACCCCGTTAGACTCTATCATGATGAACAAAAATAGACTCACTTAACAGACCTTTTATGCATTTGCACCAAACTTAACATACATCTCAAACATTCTTTTATGGTCATACTTTCGACTCCAAATTTCTCATCATATACTCCATACCTGTCAGGTTCATACAAACTATACATACAAATCCTATCGAACATTAATATATCAAATATTCATTATACCATCCCTATTTGTTTTAGATCACAGTTCATATGATCTTTCATAAAAGTATCCTGAATAGACAACATACAAAATACATGATTCGACTTAGGGACTAACCTGAGTACTTTGGATAGCAACATGGACTTCAGATCCAACACTCAATCAAGCACTACAACAACCACTGCCTTTTAAATTAGAAGGTCACCATTAAAGCCCATTCAAATAACCTTTACAATCATTTCATTATTTTGGAAAACCCTAAGCAATGAATGTCCGAGTCTAATGAATACTTTTGATTCCTCCAGCCTTAGATTTCATTATTTTAGAAAAGAGGGAAGAAGACGACTCCCTTTAATCAAACTGGAAGACCTATTAAAATAGCCCAAGTCTTTATTGGAACTTTCTCAATGCCTTACCCTAATTTATTTCGAATGGACATTTGCCCAATCCAAAATTCTTTCTTGAGTTTTACGAGCATGTTGAAAAAAACAAAATCTTGTTAGTAGTAGGTTTTTCTCTGGTTATTAGATCAACCTATAAGAAAGTGTAATTAACAATTAAGAAAAAAATTAGTGCGCTAAATTCTTGCATTAGTTTGATTTTTTTAAAAAGTATGATAATTTTCATTGAAGAATTTCAACTAATACAAGAGATGAACACTGAAGGGAGCAAAAAAACAATGCCCAATTACATCAACTTCAAATCAACAAAGCATAAACACCACAGATAAATGATTTCATAAAACAAAATAAACATCATTAGCAACCAAACTCCAATAAACAAAATAATAAAATTAACATCACAAGCCACAAAGAACAAACAAAGCCACCGTACACCAATTGATTTGAATTAGTTTGAAAATCAAAACTTAATTTCGATTATAAATTGAATTCTTACCATTATTTCCTCAGCTTTAGCACATGAAACATTACAGTTGTATGTGCCTATTTTCAATTGAGTGCATTGCTTGAGTTACGTTTACTTATAAGCTACAAAACATTAACATTTTATTTGTAATGTTAAACTCATCATTAATAAAAATTTCATCAAATATAAAAACAATATTATAACACCCCTATCCCGTATCCGTTACCGGAATAGGTAATGGGCATTACTAGACAAATAGAACATTTCAAACCAATTCAGAATCACAGATATCATATAACATCATTTCATAAGCAATCATCTCTTAAGATGGTCTACGAGACCTAAAATGTACTTTTAAGAAAGGTTTGGACTAAAACAAACACATTCAGAATTTTCAAAACTTAACCAAATCTTTCAAAACTGTTAAAGTTACACGCCCGTGTGACTAAGCCGTGTGACACACACGGCCACCAGACACCCCCATATGGTCCAACCGTGCCAAAATAGAGCAGGCATACTGACTTTCACCCACAGCCAATAGACACGCCCGTGTGCTATGGCCGTGTGATACTTGGCTAGCTACTAACTTATGCCCACAGCCATATGACCCGCCCGTGTGTTAAAGCCGTGTGATTTTTAAGAGGTTACTGCCAAACAAACACGGCCACAAAGCACGCCCGTGGCCTTTGACCGTGTGGTACAAAGTAGGCTTGGTTGAAGCCAATTTTACCATACCTTTTTAGGTTCAATTCTACAAGCAATAATATACAACAATCATACCAAAATTTTCAACCAATTCTATGTTCAAAATGGCCAAATCGCATTAGAACATAGCACATTACAAACATACACCAAAATTATGCACAAACTTATCATTGGCTAGCCAACTCTCATGGCATAACATATATATACAAATCAAAACTTAATTACATAGACATTCTAGCCTATGCATGCCATACTTTAAAATTTACATTTTCAAGAGTAACAAAATGAATTCGAAAGTGTGGTGATGATCCTCGACTATTCCCGAGCCTTTAGTAGCTACGATATCTGAAAAACAGACAGAAATCACACAGAGTAAGCTACAAGGAGCTTAGTAAGCCAAACCTTATAAGTACCATTCAACCATAAAGATTCATAACTATTTCATAGAATAATTCATAAACTTAACCATGCTCATTTGTTTGCTTATATGTCGTGCCTCATTTCCAAATTCCATACATATTTCACAGAGACAGAGTCTTTTATATTAAAAAATTTAATACAATACAAATGTACCTATATAGGTTATACATTTCATATAATCATTCTCATATTTCGTACTCTATCATCAGACAGTTCAGATACGATACCGATACTCACAAACAAGTACAATGCCGACATCCCTGACGTGGTCTTACATGTAATTCAATATCGATGCCTCTGTCCCAGATAGGTTCTTACATGAAATCAGATACGATGCCGATGTCCCAGACATGGTCTTATACATAAATATCAATCGAGGCCTATGTCCCAGACACGGTCTTACATGATATCTCAGATAGATGTTGATGTTCCTTTAGAAGCATATAGAGCTTTTCGGATACCAACATATTAACAGAATTTACTCAAAAGGTATTCATCAGGCTTTCAAGGCCATCCAATACAAATTAAAATTTGTATATGCATAATTTAATACTTTAACACGTAATTTTAATTGGACTTACCTCGTACGGATTTCGGACGGAACGAGTCGACTATTCAACTATTTTGGACTTCCCTCGATCTAAGTTCGATTTTCTTTGTTCTTGATCTAATACAATTCAAATTCAACCATTCAATCATTCATTTCACTTAAAATAATCCATGAACACATATTTAGCGTACTTTTCATTTTAGCCCTTACATTTTCACACTTTGACAATTTTAATCTATTTTTCACAAAATCACAAATATGTAAAATTCGCCAAGACTATAGCTTGGACGAATATACATGGCTTCCATATCAGCCCAAATAACATATTTAATTCACAATTTAGTCATTCAAAACCTCATTTTCACAAATTAGCCCAAATAGCTCTATTTCATCAAAATTCAAAGACAAAACTTACAAATCATCTACCAAGCCTTTATAATTCATCCAAAAACATCACAAATCTCATGATATCAACAATGGCATTTCATGAAATCTTTAACAGAAACAGAAATTCAGACATAGGTTTTGAAGAACACTAAGCAACGATCACAGAAATGTAAAAATCATCAAAAATTGAACAAAATAGACTAACCTATTCGCTCTTGCAATGGCTGAATACCTTGAAGCTTCAATGGCTTCCTTTTTCTTCTAATTTTCGGCAAAGATGAAGCATAATGGAAATATTTTATGCTTTGGTTTTATTATAATATACATTAATAAACCATTTACCTAACCACCCTTTAAAAATAACCATATTAACCATTATGCCAAACCATATATTCCAGTATCATATAATTGGATTTATTTCATCATAAGGACCTTACCTTTAATGAGACAAAACAAATAGGCACTTTTAACAAACAACAAACAACTTTTACACTTTACACGATTTAATCCTTTTTCATAATTAATCATAGAAACAGACAAATTAAATCACAGAAATTTCACAGACATAAATTCACATATCACAGACACAGAAAATAATATTAAAATATTTTTCGAACTCGAATTTGTGGTCCTGAAACCACTATTCTGACTAGGGTCAAAACTAGACTGTTACATATATAGTTTGAAATTATTTTGATCCAAAATATTTAATATAATACTTCCATTGTTCCAATTCTACGTTTGGCAGTATATTTTCTAAATGCTCCAAATCAGATCTAAATTGTAGATAATACTTGTGTAACATATTTTTCCAACCCTTGTACAAACATTGCATGGTCGCAAGTACATAGTCTTTGAATCTTTCCTTATTTTCATGATATTCAAACTTACATTGTAAACATTTATCAAATTAATAATCATTCATAGTATGTTATACTTTTTAATAAATATAAATTAATTTTTTTAATTTGACCTCTTCGTGCCTCCACATTTGCTCCTTAAATTTAATAAAAACTTCATTCCAATTCTTTGCATTCAAAGGAGTAGTTGATCTTGTTGGATTTGGTGTCCTAAGTGAAGTATTTTCATCTTTGTACACTTGTTTTTTTTAATAGATTGGTTTAATAAAATTATTCATGAATTACATTAATACCATTTATATATTGTCTTTAATGGTTTTTTCATGCAAAGCAAAATGGAAACAAATATTTGCTCACTAGTTATCTAATGTTTAACTAATACTAAGTAGATTACGTGGTCGGTTCGTCATACAGAAAGATAACTTATGTTAATAAATGATTGGTTTGATAGTTGAGGCTACTGATGGTCCAACGGTGGTCAACAATGGTAAAAAATAGTGTTCAACGATAGCTCGGTGGTAGCTCAACGGTGGTGACAGTGACAGCCCGACATCAAAGACAGTGACGTCAAATGTGACAATAATGGAAATTTGTGGTGGTGATAGCAATTCAACATCAAATCCTTTTGGTGTTTTTGAAGTCATTAATGATTTTAGGGAAAACCCCCAGAAATTAATATATTTGGCTTTCAACCAAAAGACCCAAAGTATACTTTAGGCTAACCATTGTAATTTTATTTTTTATTTTTCTAGGATGAAATCATAGAAACTTTGGCTAGTCATTCATTTAATTTTATGACTTTATATGATAGCATGAAGATATTTAAATTGATTTCAAAAGTATGTTCATGTATATGTATGATAAGCATACCATATAGTTTAGGAAAGAAAAATCACATTTATTTGTCATGCATTTATTATTCATTCATGATTGAAGTCAGACATTAAAAACCTTACATATTTTTCAAAGAATGAGCTAGAGAATGTCCTTAAACAAGACCTACGACTTCTATCAATGATATCTTATGATGGCATGAAATGCACCTGCCCCAAGGTAGACATTGTCTGTGGATTTCACTAAGATGATTTCCTAAAAGAAAGAAGAATTATCTTATAATCATATGGTAGTTGGTTTTCCACATTATAGGTATTATCTTGTCATATAACAAGATATTTTTCTTTTTAATAGGACAACTAGTCACAACATGTCACTCGATGAGATTATCCCAAGATGACTCATATATCATGTGACTTTAGGGTCATATATAACCTTGGAAACAAGAATCTAACACTTACACAACTCATGAAGGAATTGCAATCCTATGAAGTGGTGTTAAATGGTGGTCAACCGGACTGAAAAGTAAAAGCAAACTTAGTAGTTGCTTCTTCCTTTAGAGGGAAGGGAAATCACACTAAAAGAAAAAAAAAAGGCTAAGTCCTTTAGGCCACCTAAAGTGGAAAGGAAGAGAACCAAGAATCCTAAAGACATATCTAAGTCTAAATGTTTCTTCTGCAACAAGAAAGCCATTTCAAGGTCAACTGAAAAGAGTGAAAGGATTACTTATCCAATAAGAACAAAAGTATGGAAATTTTTATGTTAAAAGTTTGCTTAGTGGAAGATTCAATAGACCACTGGGTCATTGATTCTGTAGCCACTAATCATGTGTGTTTCTCTGTAAGGGTTCGAGGAAACAAAAGATCCTAAATATAAGAGCCTGTTGTTGCAGACCAAAAATGGGACAAGTTTGGCAGTTGAAGCAGTGAGAGATGTACATCTTTATTTTGATAATTTTAGGAAGATTATTTTGAAAAATATTTCCTTTGTACCAAGTTTCAAAAAAAACTTAATTTTGTTACATGTTTATTTAAAGATAGCTGACCATGAATTTTAATAATAATGTTGCAATATTTAGAAACCGTAATCTTATCTGTAATGGATGGAAGTCTAAGAATCTCTATTTTATCAAACCAAAGATGTATACACTGCTTGAAATTAAAATTTTGAATAAAAGACTTAAAACTTCTCACTCTAATAAGGCGTACCTTTGGCATGGGAGACTTCGTCATATTAACCAAGGAAGAATCACTAGACTTACGAAAGATGGCACAATAAGTTTGCCTAAGAAGTTGATCTTCCACAAGGTGAATATTGCTTGGAAGGTAACATAACTAAGCAATCTTTTAATACAAAAGGAACGAGGGTCATGAAACTCTTAGAACATGTGGACACTAACGTATATGGCCCCATGAATGTTACTGGAAGAGGCGGTTATGATTATTACATAACCTTTATCGACGATTATTAAAGATATGGGTATGTGCACCTAATGCACCGCTGATCGCGTGATTCGTAACAAGTAATAAATATTTATAATGAAGATCAAACCTAGACTAACTATTATCACGATGAAAAGGAAAGCGCAACTATCGAACAATAGTATAGTAATGGCAAGATCGGGATATCATACCCAAGGGAACCAAAAGTACTAGTAATAACTATCTTTTTATTATCTAGCCTAAGAAGAAAAGGGTTTGTTTTAATTAACTAATTGTTTAAACTAATTGACTGATTTAATTAAAGAAAAAGAGAAAATTTGGAAAAAGACTTGAAGAAAAGAAATTGATAAAGACGACACCCAAGGAGGAATCCACCTAGATTTCACTTGTTATCTGACTCTGAACCGGACGATTTATTCACTTGACTTGATCCATGAGACTCCCTAACCTATGTTATTATCCCTTTCGAGACTACTAACGTCTAACCCTCAGTTGAATTAATCGAAATTTCTTTCTTAATTAAAACCCTTAGGGAAGAAGTAAATCACTCTATGGACTCCCATATTAGGTTTCACCCTAATCCGGTAAAATCTCGTAACCCTATTTCTAAGCGTTCGATCAACTTCGCTTAATTATGCCAAATCTACTCTTAGGCATAGTCTATTCCTCCTCTACATAAGCACATCAAATCATGAATTAATACTCGGAATATTAACTCAAGCATTAAGAACACATAATTAAGGACAAATCAAGTATTTATCATACAGTTCAGATAATAATAACAAGATCCATCATAGGTTTTATCCCCCTTAGGTATCTAAGGGGTTTAGTTCATAATAAAATAAGAGTACATCTCAAGAGTATGAAAATAACAAAAATAAAGAAAACTCTAAAACCCCTGAAGGAATTCTGAGAGAGATATTCAGTCTTGGAGTAGCTCCGGCTTTTGAGATGGATCGTCTGGCTTTCTTCAAGTAATTCTTGGCGTATGGTTCTGTATTCCAGAAAAGTTCTGGAAAGAGTGGCCTCCTTCTAGGTCACACTTAGGGTGTTTATATAGGCTTTGGATTGGCTTTCTTCCTCCCTAAGTACCCTTTTCCGTGTAAAATACAACTCTTTGAAAAAGGGACACGCCCATGTGCCATAGCCGTGTGATGTGATTACCAGGTCGTGTTCGATCCGTTGAATTGCACACGGCTGTGTGGGCTCAATGGCCAGGCCATGTGAATCGTAAAAACCTTGGTCGACACCCCTGAAGGCCACAGGCGTGTGAGATGCCTATGTGGCAAGGCTTAGGCCGTGTCATCTTCTTGATTTGGTCTGTTTTTGTCCCTTTTTAGCTCGTTTTTGGCTCATTTCGACTCTTGGTGCTCTTCTGAGTACAAAACATGAAATAACCGGATTAAGAGCACCAAAATCCACAAATTTAGTAATAAACATCCATAAATATGCTAAGTATTTGGGGTATAGATATGTATAATTTGGCATTTATCAAATACCCCCATACTTAAGCATTTGCTTGTCCTCGAGCAAAATTCTCATTTACTGCTAGAATTCATTCTTCTCAATCACATAATCATTACTGATAATGTTACAAGTTATTCCACAGAAAATCATACAGTGAGAATTCAACTACAGGGGCATTAAAAGCCTCAAACAATCTAAATCGAATATTTTGATAATAAAATCATAGGTAATCTCCTTCCCCTAAGTAATTAACTTTAGTCCTAAATATACAAGAGATGACATCCTCATTAAAGATTCACTCAAATCACTCAAAGTGTTTAAGGTTCAAGATTAAACACTCGATTGTCTAACATGAAAAGTTATTACCATAGGCTTGCATGAAAATCAAATCTCCACCACTTGTAAATGATATGATACACTAATCAAAAGGTCTTTGCATGGTTGTAACAGGGTTTAGGATACAGGTATGGATACAAGCTGAAGAGATAAAGGTTAGAATCGAGATAATTTCAATATATTATCCCACTATCAAAAACTTAATTACTAAACCACAAACAAATATCTAGAACTATTTTACATAAGTTCATGAAAACTTTAGCTTGCTGAGAATTACAATATAATACTGAGTTTTTTTTTAAGAACAAATCAAGTCGATACAATATAGAAATCATACTTCATGATTCAGTAACAAAAAATGGTTAACATAGCGAGGTAACAATATTAAATTCAATCTCGATAAAAAGGGTCAAATTCAGTAGGAGGATTTCAACAATAATGGGTTAATGGGTTAATGATGAGGGTTAATCAATGAAAAAGGGGTAGTAGGCTCAAGAGGTTTCACTAAGGGTTTAATTGTGTGGGAAGGCTTTTTATGGAGTAAATGGGTTAAATCCTAAGTGCCTTTATCATCTCAGTATATCAAATCATACGTGTGATCTCGATATGTATAATCGAAGTAAGTTCTAGAATAACAGTTCAATGTTGACACACTCAAACCACAAAAGAAGTGAGCAAGAAAGAAAGCTATATGCTCAAAAGGCTAAAAAATCTCACCAAAAATTTGGGTTTTTGATGTCATTCCTCTATACTTAAGATTTCAAGATAATACCTCAATTTAGGAAAATAATCTAAAAAATTTTAGTTCTCAAAATATCAACTTATCATGCTCGATTCTCTAATGTCCTATAATCAAATAATCATGCATAATTCCCATGGTCTAATTCATGACATACCAACAATAATTATAGATCAATCAGAATTTATTCGATCAAGATTATGAGAAAATCACTTAAGCATAAGACCAACTTTAGGGATTTGAGAATAATGCAAAAAGTTAGGTTTCATGTTCACCCCCCACACTTAAGATGTACATTGCCCTTAATGTACAAAGATATATTATTCAAAATAAATAAAATCATAAGAGGAAAGGAGATGAAACTCCCTGTTATATGGATGTGGAGCTTGATTCTGAGGATGGAGTGTTCGGGGAAAGTGGTGGCTGCCATTGTTCTTGGCTAGATGAAGAAATTGGGTCGTTGAACATGACACTCGTGAGGTATTGTTTCCCTTTTATTTCCTCATTCCGAAAAATATTCCTAGCAGCTTTGCTTGGAAGTCTGTAGAATCATGAAGAGTTTATTAAGAATTGGTGTGGAAGAGAGCGTAGTGGGATTACTTGTTAGAAATATCAAAAAATGGAAAACGTAAAATTTACTAATATAGATATGTCTTTCAAAATAAAATAATAAAATTGAAATGAAAATAAAAATCAAAAGAAAAAGAAAAAATTAAGAATAAAAAAATAGAAGGAGTCAATGATCCTCGTCGATGGGGCCCTCAGGTAGTGGTGCTGGAGTGGCGATGTGGAAGTATTGGCACAGCTGCTACATCATGGCCTGCATATCGTCCATCTGTTGGTCCCATCGCTGATCTCGCTTGTGTATCATCTCGAACTGTGTAGTGCAATACAGTTCGAAATGGGCGAGTCAGTCAGAAAGGTGTGCCAATGAAGCAGCCGCATGAGCTGGTCGTTCCCTAGGTGGCGCGGTAGAAGGCTCCTCATGCTGTGGGGGAACATCATTAAGGATGTCCTCAAGATCCTCCTCGTCAATGGCATGCGAGAGATGGTAATGAGGAGGATCGGTCCCACGTCGGTGCTCAATCATCCTCATGTGTAACATAGTCGTAATGCCCTATGGGGACATCTGACCTATCAGGGTAAGTGCTGATGACTGGGCCGCAGTGTTGAGGAGGTCGAAGTGTCTGGAAAGGCGCATCACGTAGGGGCCAATGGAGATCACTCCCTTCCTATGCTGCTCGGTCTGATGGCAAATGGCGAAAGCAATGAAGTATGCTAAGTCGGTCACGTGTGCATTCGCCATGCACCATAAATAGTAGGCGTAGTGGGTGGTGATGACGCTGGTGCTCTCTCTCCTCCCGATTAAGGTGTATGCCAATATGGCATGGAGATATCATAGGGAAGGGGGAAGAGCTGAGGCCTTTGAGCGGCTGGGGTCGTAGGTGGAAGAGAGTGGTGCCAAAGCCTTCCAGCACAAGGAGGGGGAGATGTGAATATTGCGTGGTAATGCATTCATGTCTTCCTCCTCCAGAAACTCATCGATGTAAAGTCCCAGAGCAACTCCAAACTCTAGGACACTCATCGAACGAACTAGACCGCCTAATCGGAAGTGAATGGTGCCTGGGTCGTCATTGTTCATCATCACCACCTGTAAATGAAAGGTAGAGCATAATTCTAAAGTTAGCTCTAAATAAGTGGGCTCAGTAATAGGGAACAACTATTCCCATGAGTCTGTGGACAAGAGGGCGCGGATGGCGTCAGCGAGCTAGACTTGCTCTACGGCAGCCCAGTCGATGCAGCGACCTGTGGTGATGGGTCGTGCGCGTAGTATCTGAAATAGCTCCTCCTGCGAAACTTGTGGAAATTCAAGGAACGGGTGCCAAACTTCGACTGTAGCAGCACCGAGGAAGAACCCGATCCCCTACGTCTCTTTGAGGATGGGACCGCAGCCATCTTTCCTCTTGATGACGACATAATGTACCTGAAAATATATGAGCATTGATAGAATCCAAGATACATCAGTAGTTAAGCAAGAGGCTTAAAACTAGTATATGCTATTTAGTGGCTTAAATAATTCAAATATAGAAAATTCTAAGGCAAATTCTTTACTTGTCTAAGGCAAAATATTACAATATCTATGTAAAGCATGTAGAACACTAATATAGCAATACAAATTGGAAAAATAAAGTTGAGAAACTGAACCAAAGGCTGATGTATGGCGGTGCACGGGCATGTTAATGTTGAGCACAGGCGTGTGATGCTGGGGTATAGCCGTGCGGAGGAAAAATGGAGGGTATAGAGAGGAGAAAGTGGGGATTAATTCAAGGGGAATGGATTTCATGGTGGTTTGAGGGTTGGGGAAGTGAGAATCTTGGGAATGGTGGCCAGAATAAGGATTAAAGAATGGGGAGGAGGAGTTTTCGGGTAGGGTTTTGAAAGGGGGAAGAAGATGAACAATGGTTTGTTTATATAGGAGAGGGTCACACAGCCTAGGGCCACGCCCGTGTACTTTTAGGGTGAGCCCGTGTTTTTCAAATTTTTTCAATTTAGGTCGTGCCCGGCTACTGTCCCACGCCCGTGTGTCTTGGGCGTGTGTAGCACACAGCCATGTCACACAGCTGTGCCTAGCTTTGTTCGCTTCTCCCACGCCCGTGTGTTATGGTAGCACGCCTGTGTGTTGTTGTACACGGTTGAATGGCACGGGCGTGTCGCACGCCCTTGTCGAAGAAACAAAATCAAGCCTTGTCCCTGGCACGCCCGTGTGTTCCTATCAAGTTCACCCACGGCCATGTTGCACGACCGTGGGGATTTATCGCACCCCGTGTTTTGGGGAAATCATGTCCTGCTTCAACACAGCCGCATCGCACTGTCGTGTCTCTTCCCCTGTTTGGCCACGGCTTTAGGCACGCCCGTGTGCCTGGCCGTGTGTGTTGAAAAACTTTGCAATTCAAAGATTAAGTTAATTGATTTGAAGTGTGAGAAAATAAAAATAAAGAAATCAAAATATGTTAGTGCTCAGGTTGCCTCCTAAAAAGCGCTTATTTATAGTCTAAGCTCGACTTACCTCTCCGTTGAATGATTATGGTGGTTCGAGGAGTTCATACTCCTCATTCCTGTTGTCAATTTTAAAATAAGGTTTTAAACGGGTATTGTTTACCTTAAAAGTGCCAAACTTGGGATTACTCACCTCCACTGTACCGAATGGAAAAATACTAAGTACCGTAAGAGGGATTTCCTCATTTGGTGTGGTAGTGACAATGTAAGGATCAACAGCATCTAGTAAGACTGTATCGCCGACCTAAAGTTGATTAGAAGAGGTATCGGGCTTGTTTTTGCGTAGTTTCGATTTATCATGCGTTCTCGGTTTGTGTTCTCGCCATTCGTCTAGCTCCTCTATCCGTAGTCTTCGTTCTTCATGGACGTCTTTGTTCTCTTCATGATAGTAGCGTACTGTCTCTGTTGTCTTTGTTCGAGGAAGTTCCTGCAAGGATGATTGAATATTAGTTTTATCATCGACAGTTTTTATAGCATTATCTTGAGTCTTAGAGGTTTTGACTGAGTCGCGTGCTTGGAGTGTTACTGCGTCGTCACCTACACGAAGTGTTAGCTCTCCTGTGCCTATATTAATAATGGTTATGGCAGTTGCTAAAAATGGTCGTCCTAAAATTAGAGGTACCTTATTATCCTCATCCATATCTAAGACAACGAAGTCTACTGGGTAAATAAATTTATCAATTTTAATGAGAACGTCTTCAATAATACCCTTAGGAAATCTAACTGTTTTGTCAGCCAATTCTATACTCATCCTAGTCTGTTTGGGTTTACCGAGACCTAGTTGTTTAAACATTTTATATGGCATAACATTTATACTTGCCCCTAGATCAGCTAAAGCATTATTCATAGATAGACTACCAATTAAGCAAGGAATTGTAAAACTCCCTGGATCTTTCAATTTGTTAGGTAGCTCATTCTTTAGAATAGCTGAGCAGACTGCATTGAGTTCCACATGTGATGTAGCGTTTAATGTCCTTTTATTGCTCAGAAGTTCCTTTAAGAATTTTGTTGAGTTGGGCATCTGCGAAAGAACTTCAATAAAGGGTAAGTTAATATGTAATTTCTTTAAGAGTTTGACAAACTTACCAAATTGTTCTTCTATTCTGTCTTTCGTCATCGCTTTAGGATATGGCACACGAGATTCATGATTTGTACTTACCTGTTTGGGATCATTATTGTTTACCCCTTCTCGTCCTTTATTCATCGCGTTGTCTTGCTGTACTTCTGGCTCAGGTGTAATGAATCCTTCCGTATCTTGAGTGCTAATTGCATTGAGGTTTTCCCTCGGATTAGGTTCAGTATTACTTTGTATGCTACCTTGTGGTCGTTCGGAGATTAGTTTGGACAGCTGGCCTATCTGAGTTTCGAGTCCTTGGATTGATGCTTGTTGATTTTTAAGTGCTATATTGGTATTTTGGAAACGGGTTTCTCACGCTGAGATGAATTTAGAAAGCATCTCTTCAAGGTTTGGTTTTTTTCTCCTATTGATAAGGTGGCTGTTGAAAACCCTGAGGATTTTGTGGCTTTGGATTTCCTTGACCTCCTCAGGAAAAATTTGGGTGGTTCCTCCAACTTGCATTATAAGTATTACTGTATGGGTTATTTTGAGATCTAAAGTTATTATTACCCATATAGTTGACTTGTTCCTCTTCGGTTGTGGGATTGAAGGATTGATATTCTATATGCACACCTCCTCCGCTTGAGTCACACCTCATTACTGGATGTACCTGCGTAAAACCAAGAAAACTATCAATCTTTTTATTGAGAAGTTCTACCTGATTTGAGAGCATGGTAACTGAATCGATGTTATAGACGCCGACTGTTTTCGTTGGCTTTGTCCTCATAACTTGCCACTGATAGTTATTCAGTGACATCTCCTCTATGAATTCATAGGCATCTTCCGGTGTTTTATTATTGATGGTTCTGCTGGCGGCTGCGTCAATCATTTGTCTTGTCGAGGGATTCACACCATTGTAGAACGTTTGAACTTGCAGCCAAAGCGGTAACCCATGGTGGGGACACATTCTCAGTAAGTCCTTGTATCACTCCCATGCATCATAAAGTGTTTCTAAATCCATATGCACAAAAGAAGAGATATCATTACACAATTTAGCCGTTTTAGCCGGCGAATAATATTTTAGTAAAAATTTCTCGGTTATTTGTTCCCAAGTAGTGATAGACCCTCGTGGTAACGAGTTCAACCACTGTTTAGCTTTGTTTCATAGTGAAAAGGGAAATAACCGAAGACGAATGGCATCATCAAAAATGCCATTGATTTTGAATGTATCGCAAAATTCAAGAAAATTTGCCAAGTGCGTGTTGGGATCCTCATCCTGCAAACCATCAAACTGAACAAACTACTGTATCATCTGAATTGTGTTATCGAAATTATTCGCAGCATTAGCAGGTCTAACTATACTAGACTCAGATCCTATTAAAGAAGGTTTAGCATAATCATACATAGTACATGGAGCAGGATTTTGATTAGCTGCAATTGCAGGAGGGAGTTGATCACCTGGGTTTTCTGCCATCTCTTTGGTTGGGGGTTGAGTATCGTCTTCTCGCTTGTTCTCCATGTATCGTAAACTATGCCTTATTTCTCTTTGATTTTTGCGAATTGTATGATCTATTTCTTCGTCAAAGAGTAATGGTTCTGACGGGTTTCTTCTAGTCATAAACTACAAAAACCTGCCAAGAGAGAGAAAAAATAAATTAATAAATAATAAAATAAAATAAAATTACAAGAAAAATAAATGGCTAAAGTAATAAAAATTTAGTGTTCCTAATATTTCAGTTCCCCGGCAACGGCGGCAAAAACTTTATCGCGTGATTCGTAACAAGTAATAAATATTTATAATGAAGAACAAACCTAGACTAACTATTATCACAAAAAAAAGGCAAGCGCACCTATCGAACAATAGTATAGTAATGGCAAGACTGGGATATAATACCCGAAGGAACCAAAAGTACTAGTAATAACTATCTTTTTATTATCTAGCCTAAGAATAAAAGGGTTTGTTTTAATTAACTAATTGTTTAAACTAATTAACTGATTTAATTAAAGCAAAGAGAAAATTTGGAAAAAGACTTGAAGAAAAGCAATTGATAAAGACGACACCCAAGGAGGAATCCACCTAGATTTCACTTGTTATCTGACTCTGAACCGGACGATTTATTCACTTAACTTGATGCGTGAGACTCCCTAACCTATGTTATTATCCCTTTCGAGACTAATAACGTCTAACCCTCAGTTGAATTAATTGAAATTTCTTTCTTAATTTAAACCCCTAGGGAAGCAGTAAATCACTCTATGGACTCCCATATTAGGTTTCACCCTAATCCGGTAAAATCTCGTAACCCTATTTCTAGGCGTTCGATCAACTTCGCTTAATTATGCCAAATCTACTCTTAGGCAGAGTCTATTCCTCCTCTATATAAGCACATCAAATCATGAATTAATACTCGGAATATTAACTCAAGCATTAAGAACACTTAATTAAGGACAAATCAAGTATTTATCATACAGTTCAGATAATAATAACAAGATCCATAATAGGTTTTATCCCCTTTAGGTATCTAAGGGGTTTAGTTCATAATAAAATAAGAGTACATCTCAAGAGTATGAAAATAACAAAACATAAAGAAAATTCTAAAACCCCTGAAGGAATTCTAAAAGAGATCTTCAGTCTTGGAATAGCTCCGGCTTTTGAGATGGATCGTCTGGCTTTCTTCAAGGAATTCCTGGCATGTGGTTCTGTATTCCAGAAAAGTTCTGAAAAGAGCGGCCTCCTTCTAGGTCACACTTAGGGTGTTTATATAGGCTTTGGATTGGCTTTCTTCCTCCCTAGGTACCCTTTTCCGTGTAAAATACAACTCTTTGAAAAAGGGACACGCCCATGTGCCACAGCCGTGTGACGTGATTACCAGGTCGTGTTCGATCCGTTGAATTGCACACGACCGTGTGGGCTCAATGGCCAGGCCGTGTGAATCGTGAAAACCTTGCTCGACACCCCCGAAGGCCACGGGCGTGTGAGATGCCCATGTAACAAGGCTTAGGCCGTGTCATCTTCTCGATTTGGTTTGTTTTTGTCCCTTTTTAGCTCGTTTTTGGCTCTTTTCGACTCTTGGTGCTCTCTTGAGTACAAAACATGATATAATCGGATTAAGAGCACCAAAATCCACAAATCTAGTAATAAACATCCATAAATATGCTAAGTATTTGGGGTATAGATATGTATAATTTGGCGTTTATCAACCACAAAAGTAAAACCTTTGATAAATGCAAAGAGTTTCGTGCGGAAGTGGAGAATCAATTAGGTTTACCCATAAAGGCACTTCAGTCTAATCGAGGTGGAGAATATTTATTTGACGAGTTTTGAGGGTATCTCATAGAGAATAGGATAGTATCCTAATTAATTGAGCTAGGAACTTAACAACAAAATGGCATGGTAGAGAGAAGGAATCGAACTTTGTTAGACATGGTTTGATCAATGTTAAATTATTCGTAGTTGTCAATATGTTTTTGGGGATACACCTTACAAATGGCTTGTTATATTCTAAATGATATACCAACTAATATTGCATCTAAAACTCCATAAGATTTGAGGCATAGTACAAAGCCAAGTAAAAATCATTTAAGGATTTTGGGAAGCCCAACCTATGTATTGGATAAAGATGTGAGGAAGTTGGATTCATGGACATAATTGTGCTTGTCTTTGGGATATCTTAAGGGAAAAAAGTTGGTTTATATTATAACTTGAAAGAGCAAACAATGATAGTGTCGACTCATGATACTTTCCTTGAAGAAAGTTACATGAACAAATTTAAAACTCAAAGTAAAGAAGTACTCGAGGAACTTTAAAGAAATACACAAAGTCCTATTGAAATGGTTCTAGAACCAACTCCTAATAGTATACTTGCAAACCTTAGCAACATAGGGAGCTTCATCACAATGGGAGGATCTCTTGTAGGCCTGAGTTCTTCTAATTTGGTGGAAGTATTCTAAACACTAAGTCTGTCGAATAAGAAGATGAATACCCACTCACACTTGATGAAGTGATGCAGAGTGTTGATCCCAAGCTCTAGGAAATATCTATGAAATTTAAGATGGATTCTATGCAATCCAACTCAATGTGGGAACTTGTATGCTTAGAAGAAGGGGTAAAACCCATAGAGTGTTAGTGGATATACAAGAAGAAAAGAAATGTAGATGGAAAAGAGGAAACTTACAAGGCCAAACTTGTAGCAAAAGGTTATACTTAAAAAGTAGGTATTGATAACGAAGAAACCTTTTCTCCTGTTGCCATGCTCAATTCAATCCGTATATTTTTATCCATTAAAATGGCACTCAATTACAAGATGTCGAAAATAGATATCAAGATAGCGTTCTTTAATGTCTATCTTGAAGAGAGCACCTATATGATATAACACACCGAATATATATCTAAAATAAATGAGCATAAACTTTCCAAATTGCTTAGATCTATATATGGACTTAAGCAAACATCCTGCTTAAGGAATTAAAGATTTGATCAAGAGATAAAAACTTTCGTATTTGATAAAAATGTAGATGAACGTTGTGTTTATAAACATATTGAGGATAGAAGGTGGTTTTCTATATGTTGATGACATTCTACTCATTGGAAAATATATAGGGACATTATTATCGGTTAAATTGTGGTTAACTCAATAGTTTAGCATGAAGGACTTGGGAGAAACTAAGTTTGTTCTGGGTATTCAAATCCTTAGGGATCAAAAGAAAAAAATTGATAAAATTCTCACAAGTTTTATACATATACAAGATACTGACATGTTATGCAATGGTCGATTCCAAGAAGGGATCTCAACCTTCTGCATCAAGATTTCATATTTCTTTGAAAGACTGTCCTAAGATAGTGAAAGAAATAGAAAACATGATAAATGTCCTTATGCTTCTACAATAAGAAGTCTCATGTATGCTATATTATGCACATGTCCATATATTTATTTCACAGTATGGTTAGTAAGTCGATATTGGACGAATCTCAATCTAAGACACTGTCAAATAGTTAAGCATATACTCAACTATTTACAGAGAATAAGTGATTATATGCTTGTGTATTCCGGAGGAGACCTTACACCTATTGGATATACCAATTCTTACTTCTATACATGTTGGGATTCGAGGAAATTGACATCAGGCTATATCTTTGTCCTAGGTGGCAAGTCCATAGTGTGAATAAGTGTCAAGTAGGGTTACACTACTAACTTCACAATGAAGGGTCTAATGTAAGGTATGGAAAAAGCTATGACACTATGATAGTGCAGATATAGCTAAACCATAAAGAAACCATATGAAGACAAAACACAGTAATAGAAAGTATAATAAGAGTGATTGTAGTGATTGACAGAATAATGGATGTGGTAAATAAGAATGCGAAACATGACTCATCTACTTCACTAAGTTAAGTGGGTGACTATTCGATCTGGTGCCCTTTATGTAGTGTTTTCATCTATGTACACTTGTATTTTTTTTCTAACAGATTAGTTTGATAAAATTATTCATGAATCACATTAATACCCTTATTATATTTTCCTTAATTTTTTTCATGCAAAGTAAAACGGAAGCAAATATGAGCTCACTGGTTGTCTAATGTTTAATTGATACTAAATGATAGTATGTGGTCAGATCAAAATTCGAAAAGACAACTTATATTAGTAGATGAACCTAAACATGTGTAACACCCTAAACCTAGCCTAGACGTCTAGACCGAATTTTGAGAGTTAGGTCATCCATACTAAAACTCCTACTTTCATAACACAGTCAAACTGAACAAGTCATTACATAACGTCCATCACAATGATGATTTAAACATATAATCTTCATAAATTCCATAATATCATAGAACATCAATCCTTAATAGTAATGCTTAAAAGGAAAGATAAAAGTTTGATCGAGCTTTCACGACACTGACCGATTAAGATTGGGGACCACCTAAAATCCAATTAATAACAGAGTGAGTTGTGAACTCAGTGCGTTAAAGGAATTTAATTCAACAATGCTTGATTATAAAGAAATTCCAAATTTAGAGATTTGGTTTGATATAGAAGTATATTCTGTCCAGATTTAGTTCAACTGTGTTACTTAGGTATACATATTTAGTTCAGTTCAAACATGGTTC
This sequence comes from Gossypium hirsutum, assembly GCF_007990345.1. NCBI lineage: Eukaryota > Viridiplantae > Streptophyta > Magnoliopsida > Malvales > Malvaceae > Gossypium > Gossypium hirsutum. Next base: position 64,892,975 of record NC_053431.1, read on the forward strand.
AGATCAGAACTAAATGCAATATTCCTATTTCTGTTCACTACACACCATCTTCAGCCATCCCAACACACCACTATGGACATTGAATGCCCATCCATCCTTGCACACCTTTATAATGTTCATTGACACTTTCATAGAAACGCAGCTTAGCTACTAGATTAATATGCGACAAGTGCCAGAATCAAAGTAATACTCATTATGGCATAGCCACGATTTCGAAACAGACTCCTTCTCCCTTCACGACATCTCATCACATGCCAATACAAAATACAAATACCTGTAACATTTGTTCAGTCTTTCCAACTTATTATACAATTAACCAAGACAGCTCTATAATAGAGTAGGTATCATAGTGCATATATAATTATGTTACTCACAGATCAGTTCAGCATCTCAGACAGTTCTCATATAATCAAAGTCAATTATCCGTACATTAAGAAAGGCAATATCAAAATTAAGTACAGTCTCGCCCTCAAAAGGACAGTTCTCGGCCTAACATCCTGCCCGTGTACCTTGGCTGTGTGGTTTTTAAGCATAAATAGTAAGATATATGGCCCGGACACACGCTCGTGCCCTTGCCCGTGTGACTCACGCGGCCTGACACATGCCCGTGTCCTTGGCCGTGTGGCTTTTATACTACAAACAGTGAGTTTCAAGGCCTGGGCACATGTCCGTGTCCCTAGCCGTGTAGACTCTGCAATAAATATGGCCACACACAGCCTGGACACACGCACGTGTGTCCGCCCGTGTGGCCCCAATTCAATAAATAGTGAGTTACACAGTCGATCACACGGCCTAATCACACACTCGTGTGCCTGGCCATGTAGAATCGACTACTTATCATTTTTGACTACCCGAAACTTGCAAAATTAAGGTTTCTGGTATGCACCTGAAGATATTTCAAAGAGACAATAACTCTAAAGATTCTTGAAACCTAAAACAAGCATCCAATAACACAATTTAGCCAATTAATCAATAGAACTTCTCGATTACTCATTTAATACCCACATTGAAATTTTCAACATGAAACCTTCAAACAACCCAAATTTACTGAAACTTCAACAATAATCACAGAGATTGTCTTGTTGCTATTCATTGTTGTTAACAGCCTCGCTTCCTAGGTAAATACACCACCGTTAGTAAGAGATTCTTAAGACTCACAAAAGTACTCCATTTCGAGCAATTTACAAGGCGAAGGAAAATTGCGAAGATGCTCGCATTAATAGTTACTTACTGACAACCCTTTCTGACTAGTGACCAACAACGAAATTTTCGTTAATCTGTGTTCCCTCACCTCTTTTGATTAACACAATAATCAAACGAAAAAAAGAAAAAAGTTAGAAATGACAAAAGAAAGAAAATAAAAAAAGAAAAAGAAGAAAGGAAATTAAAACTATCGTTAATTAATTTCCTAACTTCCAAACAGATTTCTAGCATTTGACAAAAATATTTTCCTAATGTATACGATGGGATTCGAACTCAAAACCAGACAGAATACAGACAGATGCTTAACTAGTGAACCAACAGGCCCATTCTTGTCACAATTTCACACTGAATCGAACTTAAGTGGGTAACATGTGCTTATGGGTTGATTTCAAAAACAAAAAAACTTTTAGTGATGCGACTCGAACTCCAGACCTTAACTCAATCGTAGAACACAGAACCATAGATACATAAATTAATTACTGCAGAGTCTCACAATTAAATTCTTAAAATTTTTGGGGCGTTACAGCATGTCCTTAGTCTAATTGAAAATGAGAAAATCGATTGAAATACTAATATGTCGTCAACCAAGTCCAATTGAGGAGATACTTTGTCTTGGGCATCGGAGCAGTTGAATCCGAGAAAATATAGGCATAAATGTGATTGATTGGACTGACAATATATCAGATAGAACCCATGTGGAATAGATCCTTAATCCGTTTATGGATTTATTCACTTATGACATTCATAGTGTGGGATACCTTAATCCTGAGTGGATGATGGACTATGTATACGTGACTCGTATACTTTGATGTAAGTAAAAGCTTGAGTTTGAATAGATTAGGAATCGAAAGTTGGTGCGTTGGGTATACGACTTCCACAATTTGTAGCATCATTCACAATATTGGAATTCATAGCCCAAGACATGGGTAAATGATATCCTCCCATTAACATTACATGATTGATGAAAAGTAAATGTGGTCACGGGTGATTTGTCTTTGTGATAAATGACTTCATTACTATTTGATAGTAATTGATATTTCATGAAGGAAGATGTAATGGTTACCATGAGATAAAATATGATCATATTGGGAGAACGGATTTATCCCAAAGAGATTAAAGAGATCCTATGAGCGTAACACACTCATGATAAGGTTATTGCATGAGCATTGATCGAGTAGCTTTCGTAATGGTATGTAACTGGGGAAAGCTCGGTCACGATATTGTGGTGGAATGACTTCATGACTAAATGAGTTTATAATTAATAAGCGAAATGCTAGAATTTAATTATAAATCATTTGAACCCTAATTACATATGTCCAATCGGTCTCTCCTCTAGCACATTGAAACATAAATTAATTGCATGCTGAATCAAATGAACAAAAATGGATAGAAATGATGAAGTTAATGAAATGGGTTACATTCGCTAATGAACAAGGTTTCTCATTGAGTATGGAAATGACCTGAGAGTTAATTTAAGTTTTTCAAATTATTATTGAAGTTTGAAAATGAAATGAAATTAATTTGTTATTATGAAATTATGAAATCCGTTGAATAGAAATTAAATATATTTTCTTTGAAATTTTTTTACGGTAAAGTTATTGTAACACCCCATACTTAGTCTAATTGCCGTACCCGAGCTATGGAACACAACATTAGCCACCTAGGTGACTCTCCATTAATACCTAACCTATACTCCAACACACCACAAGTTAAAACATAGAAACATGTGAAGATTTACGAAAATACAAGCTTTCGAACACATTTTGCTTATTTCATGATATGCAGTGATAATTTCTTACTAACCTATTTCACAAGGAGGAATTTAGCTTACTACTTGAAGACAGAAATATTTATCGAAAGAAAGAAATAAAGAACATGTGAACCCTAAGTTTTGTAAAATAATGTACCTTACAGGATACAACTGTTCATCTATTTGACATAGGGGTTCGTACCCCTGCATACCTTGCACGATCTAAGACTTCCATGGGTAAATTTCTTTAAACAAGGTAAGTCTTGCGACCTACCCCTATGTGTTTGGATACTACGAAGACAGTTCACAGGGTTTCTCTTATAGCACATATCAAAATCCATTAAAGGTTCGCAGTTAGCATATCATCAATAATTGGGGTTCACATTTCACACAGTTCGTAACTTTGTCACTTCATAGCAACTTTGGTGAACTCCGTATAGTTTTGCCAGATTGAATAATTCATGTTATTGTTTATGGTGAACACTATGTTATAGATTAATACTTAAGAGTAAACTTGTAAATTTAAGAGAACATCAATCAACTTTGGTTTACATTTATATATTTAAAATTCAAATGTGTTTACTAAGCATTGTTGGTTCGCAAATAAAAACATAAGAAAGCATGTGAGTATCTAAGTCCTCAAAAAATCTGCGAAGTCAACAGAATTACATTCTAAGCCCAAACAATATTACCACATTGTCTTTTATCCAGAGTTTTCTTGTATCACTTTTTCAATATTCATGCTTCGCTTGGATCACTTGCCTTGCTACTGCTTACCTTGCGATCTAACTATCTACAGTGAATAGGAAGGAGTGTGTGAGTTCTTACGAACTCAATGAATATGCAGGAAAGAATAACCAAAAAACATGTACAAAACATAAGTTAAATAAAATCTTTGGTGAGGTCACAAAACTTGCGAATTGGGTTCACCATACTTACACGAAACCTATGTAACAACCCATTTTCAGTAAAATCAGAATAGTGGTTTCGAGACCACAAATCTAAAGTAAAAAAAATTACTTTATGATTATTGTATTACCTACAGTATGATAGTAATACCGTATAAAAATTTCGTTAAGAAATTTTACCGTTTCCATGTTCAATTTGATAAAAAGGACTAAAGCGCGTAAAGTGCAAAAGTTGAGTTCTAATACCTAAAGGTATTAAATAACAATAGAAATTTAAAGTGGAAGTCGTTATATGGTAATTAGACCATTAGTGTTGAGAATGGATTTTAATGGCTTGGCAATTGTGTAATTAGCAATGATTTTAAAGGTTAATTAAGTAATTAGTAAATAATGTTAATATTAAATAAAAAAGTTAAAGTTATCATATTTAACCTTTGTTCAACCAAAAGTTCAAATAGAAAGAGAACCATGGAAGCTTAACAATCGGTCATCCTTGTTTGCTCAATTAGGTATGCATTTTGTTACGTTTTTTGTGACTTCTATATGTTCGTGACCATTGTAACTTAATCTAGCTAGCCTAGGGACTAATTTGTGAAATTGTTAAACTCTTAGGGTTTTGCTATTGATGCATGTACATGTGTTTTGAAGTTTGGTGATAGAAAATGAATGGTTATTGTTAGATAAACAACTTTTGTAAAGGGATTTTTGGTGAAATTGTTAAATAAAGACTAAATTGAAAAATAAAAAATTATAAATTGTGAAATTGTGAAATAAATAAAGTATAGGGCATTCTAGGGACCTAGTTGATATTCTACCATAGTCGGTTGTAGTAAAATTGCATAAATTTCCATTTTTATGAGCTAGGGACTAAATTACAAAGAATTAAAAGTATAAGGGCAAAATGGTAATTTTTCCTATAACATCCCAAAATAGGGCCTAGTCGGAACAGTGGTTTTGGGACCACAAATCCGATGTTAAAATATTTATTTTGTGATTATTATGAGGTTTAGAATATGAGAATATGCATGTGTTAAAGTTTCATGAAGAAATTCTATGAGCAAGGTGTCCAATTGGAAAATAGGGACCAAATTGAATAAAATGCAAAACTTGGATTCTAGAAGCAATTTGCATGAAATTGCTTTAGATTATTAATTAGAAGTCCTTAAAGATAAATTTTCCCAATTTCTATGTTTTTGGACAGAAATGGGCATGTATGGATAAAATTTGAAAGAAAGGGCTTAAGGGCATTTTGGTCATTTGGCTAATTAATGAAATAAAATGGGAAAATAAGCCAAAAATCAGAAAAAGGATTTAGCCCGGATGGGTAATCTGTTGATCTTAAACATAGAAAGGATCTAGCCCGGAAAGGTGTTCCTTGAGTGATCGAGCCTCTTAAAGAAAATGTGTGCATAATGGATTTAGCCCGGAAGAGTAATCCGACTAGGGTCTGAATTTAGCCTAGACTGATAATTCAGATCTGAGCTCATTATGGGTGTTTGTCGCTACAAGGGTTTTATCCTGGACTGGTGATCCCAACATCACCCTATGAGTTGATATTACAGGGGATTTAGCCTGGACTGGTAATCCCACCGTAAGATGTGAGGTTCGCAGGAGTGCGTACTTGAGACGATCGCTCTTACGAAATGACGGTAAATGGATAATCCATAGATATTTCCAAGAGACTCAACAGGATTAACATGAGATATGAAAATGAAAATGTTAGATGATGAGCTCATCTAAGACAAATTACATGGTGTATTGTTATGGGACCAACTTGTTGATTGAGTGCATGTGATAGGGAAACTATTTCACGCTTGTTGGTTTTATTGCCTAATATGGATGTATGCTAATTAATCGGTAAATTTACTTTCCAGTTATTTGGGCTTACTAAGCATGAAAATGCTTACCCCTCTCTTTTCCCTGTCTTACAGAGCTCAAGGACTCTTAGAGGTTGGGAGACTATTGGAGAATCAACACACTATCATCTTATCTAGCTTTGGTATATAGATACTTTTGTTTTGTTCAATAGCATGTATAGGGATTTTGTTATTTTGTTATATGTGTCATTTGATTAGCCAATATGAAGGCTTATAAAAGTATACTTATTCACTTGTATATGATCTTGGGAATTAGCTCATTTTGGTGTAGGTTACGACCTACCAAATTGTGCATGATTATGTTCAATGTTCTTGTGATGATTAAAAATGGTGTGTTACAATTAATCACATGTAATATGACCAAATCACATAGGGTGGTTAGGCCACAATTTGGCAATGAGTTAAGACAATGAGCCAAGCTTAATTAAGTTACCAGTTATAGAAATCCTTAATATAAAGAGGATAACAGAGCATGTATAAAACTGATGAGATGAAGTTTACATACAATGAGGTATATTAATGTCATTTCAGAGTATAATTAGACTATGTTAAGTGTTAATGAAAACTATAAGTGGGTAGGAACATTAGAGGGTGACATAAGGCTTGGAAAATAGCCCAACAAGGTCCACACTGGTAGACACACATCGTGTGTGACACACAGATAGCCCCATGGGTGTGTAGATCATCTGTGTGTCCCCTGCACCTAAAATGTTTAAGTTAGAATGCATGTTAGTAAATGCAGGGGTAGAGAGACGACCGTGTGTCTCAACCGTGTGGAGGGCACAGCCTAGCACACGGGCGTATGTCTTGGCCGTGTGCCTTGAAATGCATGCTGATGTCATAAATAGAATGCTCGAGTTTTTGGACACGAGCGACCACACAGACGTGTCCAGGCCATGTGAAGGACACAGGCCAGGGACACGGGCGTGTCCCAAAGCACACAGGCGTGTCCCAAAGCATACGAGCGTGTGCATTGCCTCTACACGAGCGTGTAAGGCTTAACCTAGAAAATTTTCCAGGAACTTTCTTAAGTTCTCGGTTTAATCCCAGACCTTTCTCAATGTATGTTTAGGGTCTCGTAGGCCCATAATAGGGACACCAAGTTGTAGTCGGATTGGTTTCAACTTGGAACGAAATTTTATAACCTGTATTTCCTAAAAATGTTTAAGTACATGCCTGGTAACGCCTTGTACCTGGTCTCGGTCTCGGGTACGGGTAAAGGGTGTTACATTTGTCGTATCAGAGCTACAGTTTAGTCGGTTCTAGGACTACCGTAGAGTGCATCGAGTTTAGTTATACATGTCATTATATGAATATTGATAGTGTGACATCTCCTAACTATTTAATCGTCTTTGAATATATTAAATGTCTTCTAATCAAGCACAAGATGAGTCTGAGGGAGCCAAAAGCCATGCTCCAGCTTCCATACAACGAGCTATTTATAATAGTAGAAGGCCTATGTTTGAAGGCTGGGAAGAGGCTAGAGCTGCCTTCTTTAACATGATGGATGAGTGGTCTGGTGATTATTTGAGGAATCGCCCCAACATACCATGGCCTCCCTTGCCCCCTAACCAACCTGATGAGGAAGTGCCACGAGGTATGACACCTGTAAGAATTGGTAAAGCCCCTGTAGACAAGCTTAGAAAGTATGGGGCTAAAAAATTTAGGGTTAAGATTGATGATGATGCTGAACGAGCTGAGTTCTGGCTCTAGAATATTACACGAGTGTTGGACGAATTATCGCGCACACCTGAAGAGTGTTTAAAGTGTGTTGTGTCTCTCCTAAAGGATACTGCATACCACTGGTGGAAGACCGTATCTTCAGTGGTACCAAGGGAAAACATTACTTGAGTATTTTTCCAAGCGGAGTTTAAGAAGAAATACATCAGTCAAAGATTCTTAGACTCAAAGCGAAATGAGTTCCTAGAACTCAAACAAGGAAATAAGACGGTATCAATATACGAAAGGGAATTCATGAGACTAAGTCAGTATGCAACTGAATGGGTTCAAACAGAGTTAGAAATGTGTAAACGCTTCGAGAAAGGTCTGAATGAGGAAATAAAGCTATTAATTGGGATCCTTGAGATACGAGAGTTTATTGCATTAGGTAATCAGGCCAAGAAGGCCGAGGAGCTCAATAATGAAACGAAGCAAGCTAAGAGAAAAGCTTGAGTCTTAAGAAAGAGATCCAACGGAAGTCACTCTCATTTCCCACAAAGAAACCAAGGAGCCAACATGAACACTCCATTTCATCGGTAGGATATTCGGGTAGAGCGAGAAGCTCCAAATGGCGTAACTAAAAGTCTTCTTCCCCGATAGTGACAAGTGTGGGGAGTGTAGATAACCAGAAGCTGAAGTGTAAAAGCTGCAATAAATTTCACTTTGGAGAGTGCCGAATGAAGAGTGCCTCGATTAACTTGATGACAAAATAATTGACAAAGAATTTGTGAGAGCTTTATTGTTTAACAGAATATGAAATTGCTAATGGAAATGGCTTAATTTATAGGCACTTAGTGTTTTAGTGTTCTTAGGAATCCCTAGTCACATTAGTAGGAAATAGTTATGTGTTTGAATAGTTTATGAAGAGAAGAGTAAGTTGACTTTTAAATTTGGTATAATTACCCTATTCTACCCTTACTTTTGACTCTTGGCCCAAAAAAGTGATCATAGCTCATTAGGCCCATTGGCGACCCCAATTCGCCAAGCCGATTGGCGACCCGGTTTACCAAACCTACTAGCGACCCCAGTTTGCCAAACCTATTGGTAAACACCAACTCATCAGACCTTCTGGCATACACCAACTTACCAGACCTACTAGCATACACTAGCTAGCCAAACCTATTGGCAAACACAGTTTGTCGGGCTCAAACTTCTAAGCCTTACTTTGAGATGTTACAGTTATCATGATTTTAACAAAATTAAAATTGAGTTGAGAAAATTATTTAATTGAAAAAATAATTCATTTAAATTAATTTAATAAATAATATTTATTTTGAGAATTAGGATGCTTTTCTTCCAAGCTATGGAATTAGCAGGATGACTCAATCTGTCATTATCTACCTATACCTCTTTATGCCATCACATAGAAGATGCAATCTTATATGGCATATAAAACCTTTACAACTGTGATTTTAAACGAAAGTATCGTTATAATTTATGAGGAATATGATTACTTATCTCAATCGACTTCCATCTAGATGAGGCACAAACAAGACATTCTTGAGCATTTTCATTTTCACCCTAATAAATTACACAATCATTGCAACATACATCTAATTGACATAGTCAAGGTCTAATTTTGCTATGTATTTTTTTGCCTCATAATATGAAAAAGGAAAAGTATCTCTATTAGGAATTACTGCCCTTAAGACCTTGAGCAAAGCATTACAGTACATATCAGTAGCATGATACAAACATTTTAATTGAAGAAGTTTAATAATAAAAGATAGTTTAAAAATTTTCTTTATCCCAGGATACAATTCTTCCTTAACATCTTTTAAGATTCGTACTGTGGACATCTAGCAGACACGACAAATGACATGTTGTGTTCTGAGGTGAATACGAAGCTGGGAAGCTTTATCTAGTGGGCATGAGGATGGTGGAGTCCATTTGGCGGGTCTCGAACTAGGTCACGGAACATAGAATGATGGCAATTTGTTCCCTAAGCTGGTCTAAGAAAGGTTATAAAGTCGCCCTTCTTAGACGCTTATACGTGCTAAATACGCTATGCTCTTGTGGTCCCCGAAAAAACTTAAAATTACCTGCCCAAATTAAAAGCAAATATTTTGTTACATGCTTAAGTGGATTGAATAGGCTTGTTTTAGGCAGTGATTGCGATGTTAGATATATGAACTATGAAGTAACCATGATTTTAAATAAATGGATTGTGAGAATCAACTGTGATCTTAAGTTGGTGAATTGTAAAGTAAAGTCACAATCATAAATCAACGTTCCATTGAAATCAATTGTGATATTAATTCAGCAAACTATAAAACAAAGTTACGATCTTCAATCAAAGTACTGGTAAGCAAAGCTGCAAGCTTAAATTTGCAAGCTATAATGATCATCCGTGATCTTAAATCAGCAGACTATGAGAATCAGTTGCAATCTTAAATCGATGAATTGTAAAACAAAGCTGTGATCTTAAATCCATGAGCTATAATGACCAACCATGATCTTAAATCAATGAATTGTAAGATTTTAAAAATCTTGTAGGTGTATTTTCTCTTTGACCTAACATATATCTTTATAGGTTCTCATCGAAGAGGTATCCTTGCAGGTTGTACGAACATAGAGACAACAAGTTGATTGTCCAGCTAACAATGGGATGGTGAACTGAATGCAGCTAACCAACGGACAGGAAGATGGCGAGTGTTGACCATGTAACAAACAAGGAAATGGCGAATAGAGGGGAAAAAACCCCAAAGTGGTTCAAAGTTTGTTAATTGGTAGACTAGACCATTGGTTCCTAGAGCGTATCGTTTTATTTAAGCTATGTTATCTGCTTCGTTAACTCTCCTCGCTACTTGTTAACACCCCTCACTAACACACCTTTTCAGTATTCACCACTTCACCTCACTAGTTCATCATTTCTCCTTGCTAACTAACCATTTCGCATTCTAACCTATAACGTGTGAGGATAATGTTTACTAAAAAATATGGAATTATAATAATCAATTGGAACAATCTTGATATATCAAATTAAATTATGGAGACATACCTTCACGTGGACTCATGTTGGGGACTTTGAAAGCTTAGTGGAGAACCACCTTACAAATAGTTCTTGTGTGGTCCCCCACTATATCTCTGCAAACTCTACGAGGCATACCTTGGTTGCCCACTAGTATTCGGCCACTTCCTAGCTTGATTATCTTCCCAGTGAAAAGAATGGGTTAACCTTTTAATTTCCCCCACTTCTATGAACTTGTGAGCTTTTTTATAAAGGTCTGCTGTGTTTTGTAGTTTGTTACTTGTGAACAAATACTGAACATGCTCACTCAACACCCCCACGATGAAAGCATCAATGGCCCATTGATCTTCCAAGTTTTTATATTTAAGGTCGCCATATGAAATTGCATTATATACTCCTACAAAGACTCTTATTCCTTCTACTTGACCAACATTAAACCCATTAGAGTACTCATGATTATTCTGTAGGTCCGGAATCTTTCCAAAAATAACTGACCTAGCCACACGAAGCTTTTAATAGTGCCTTATGGTAAAGATAAATACAAATCCTTAGCACTTCTGATAAACCATAATATATACATATTTTTTACCCCATGTTTAACATATTTATGGATGATTTTCCTTAGTTTCATTGAATTCGATGCTCCTAATCCCTTAAATTCATGTTTTATACTTAGGCGAGCATAGGAAGGAAACAAGACTAAGAAATGGGCCAAAAAATAGACAAATTGGGCCTAATTTAGTGTTTCACACGGCCTAGGCACTACCATACGGGTGATCCACATACCCGTGTGTTACACACGGGTAGACCACACGCCCGTGTGTCATGTCTTTGTCGACACTAAACCAAGTCAGAATTGGACATGGCCTGAGCATCTATACATGGGCATGCCACACGGCCGTGTCCCTATCGAGCCCAAGTGTAACACCCTATACCCGTACCTGAGGCCGGGATAAGGTACAAGGCGTTACTGGACAAACATACAAACATTAAACTAAAATACGGGCCATAAAATTTCATTCAATTTTAAAACATTCATTTACTTACACATAGTCCCTTATTTGAGTCTACGAAGCCCAAAACATACTTTAAAAAGGGTTTAGGACTAAATCGAGAACTTACAGAAATCTTGGAAATTTCATGCTTTAAGGCTCCACACGCCTGTGTCCCAAGTCGTGTTCCATACACGGCTGAGACACATGGTCGTGTCTCTGCTTGTATGGAATATACCTAGCCTATTTTCCAAGCTTTGGTCAACCTTAATCTCTTACACACTTATAAAAAAGCAAAAGCATATAACATGGTATTCATTTAATGATTAAATATTCTCAATTAAACCAAAAACATAGCATTTGTATATCATCATACATGTGTCTCTCATACTCATTTTACTTTGTTTATTATAGTACCACTTATACATTTATACCAAGATTATCATCTTACAAAATATCTTCAGCTTAATCATCAAGCATTCATATTTAAAACTAGATCATATCTTTATAAAATACCATAATTCAGATACACAAAATAACATGTTTGCCTAAAACATTTCAATTCAACTCCATACCCAACAAGCATTACATTGAGACTAGTCATATATATATGTACACATGTCATGATACATATCATTCTCTTTCTGTTTTCCTATAAACACATATCATTTATTTCATTATATCAATATTTCATATACCATAGTTTCCATGTATTTCACATATATTTATTTTCCTCCTCCTCCTGTGACAGCCCAAAGTTGACCCTAGTCGGGAAGTGGTTTCGGGACCGCTAAACCGAGTCACCGAAATGTTTGAATGTGATACTTATTGTCTAGAATATGTAATTATGAATGTGTGAAAATTTCAAGCTTCAATTTGGTTGATTTCATGTGAATTTAGTCAATAGGACTTATGTGAGAAAATTCTAAAATGTGATAGGTCAATGTGTGAGGACCTATTAGTGCATGTGGACAAAGGGGGGACTTGCATGTCAAATTCCCCCCCTAATGAGTAGTGGCCGGCCATGACAAGGAATGATGGGCAAAACATGTCATGAAACATGTTTTGTTAATGGAAGAATAAAATAAGGAGTATGGGTAATAAAGAAATGGAAACAAAAGAAAAAAAATGTGTGGTTGCCCCCCATTGCCGTGAGCTAAAGAGAAGAAAGGAGAAAAATTTGTGTTCATCCTTTCTCACCTTCATTTAGCCTAAATTAGAAAGAAAAACAAAGAAAAAAATTTCTCATCCTTTGGTTCATCCTTGGCCAAAAATTTTAAGGAGGAAAGAAGAAGAAAGGTGAAGAGATTCGGCCATGCATGTAGCTAGGCTAAGGTATGTTTGATGATGTTCCATGAGATGCATGCATGTTTTAGTTGTTAGCTTGAGTTCTACCTAGCCCATGGTCTAAATCTTGCTATGTGATGGAAATGGCACTTGACCATGGATGCATCATTCTTGGTTGATGTTTGATGTTGTGGTGATGAGGCTTGAGGATGAGTTAAGATTCGGCCTAGGTGGAGGTTGTGTTAATGCCATTGCATGCAAAATATGAAGCTTGTTAATGATGCATGTGATGATGGCTTGATGATTCTTGAACCTCCTTTTTAGCATTTTTGTGTGAGCACATATGTGCATTGGTTGCTAAATGGAGAAGAATCGGCTAGCAAGATGTGTGCTAAGGCCGAATGTAACTTTGCATGTTAATGAGCAATGCATGTGTTAAATTGATGAAAAGGGGGAGGATGCTTTACTAGTGTGTATATGTGTGTATTAAGTGTTGAAATCGACCCCAAAAATAGACATGCATATTCGGCCAAGGGGAAAGAAATTAGCTAATATGTTGTGTTGATGCATGATTTTTGCATGTTTGAGACTTTAATGTCAAATGTATAAATATGGGCTAAGTGCCTTGTGTTCATCTTTTTGATGCCTAAATGATGAAATCAATTTATTTGTTTGATTAAGCTCAAGAGCAAAGGGGAAATAAATCCGATAAAGGGAAGGAAAAAGTGGTTGAATAGCTAGCGGAATCGTTCGACAACACCCGAGGTAAGTTCTTGAGTAAGAGAGCTTAAATTACGATGTGATTAAATCATGCTCTATGTGAGGCTATTGAGCCGAATGTGCAAGGATGATATGTGCCTTGTGTTTGAGTTTCGCAAATGAAAATGAAATATGAATGTGCCATGAATTATTGTTAGATGTGCATGATTAATTGAATGCTGTCCGGGCTAAGTCCCGAAGGCTTTGTGCTAAGTGAATATATCCGGACTAAGATCCGAAGGCCTTTGTGCGAGATACTAAATCCGGGTTAAGTCCCAAAGGCATTCGTGCGAGTTATTAAATCCGGGTTAAGTCCCGAAGGCATTCGTGCGAGTTGTTAAATCCGGGTTATGTCCCGAAGGCATTGTGTGAGTTACTAAAACCGGGCTATGTCCCGAAGGCATTTGAACGAGGAGCTATATCCGGTTAAATCCCGAAGGTACGTGATTTGATAATGAATGAGCTTGCTGTAAAATTCCAGCGAATACTCGAAAAACATCCCAATATGGGGATATGTTACGTATGTGTTGAATTTAATCGAGCCCTTACAAATAAATGTTCGCTCAGTTGACAAACGAGCTACCGGCCTTCGGCTAAGTTAGTCTATTGTGTATGTACATAAGGGCTGTTAATGTTGTGAAGCAAGTTTGATATCGGTAAATTGCGTATTATGAAATATTCCATTTAGCTAAATGTCTGTTATTCTTTGTTTATGCTGGAATTTCTTGCTCAAAACTTACTAAGCATAAATTGCTTACTTCGTTCCATTGCTCCTCTGTTTTATAGATTTTTTGGTTCTCCAGCTATCGGACTCGGGATCTTGACGTCGAAGTCGCCCACACTATCAAAGGCTCTTTTGGGTACTATTTTGGTTGAATTTTGATATGGCATGTATAGGACTACCCATTGTTGTCTTTCGAGTACTTTATGAAATGTATAAGTGTACAGCCATGCGAAAATGGCTTGTAGAAGTGGAGTATGGCATTAGACCATTCGTGTTTATGAATGTATAAATGGTTTCATGATGTAACTATAGTTGGAATGGAAGTGTTGAGCAAATGATCAGCCACTGGAATGGCTAAGTATGATCATATGTGGGCTTATGTTTGACAAGGCCCTAGTTGGTCCATGAAACCCCAAATTAGGTAAGGTTTACTTTGAAAACAGAAGCTGATAGCAGCAGTGGTGTGGATTGGAAAAATCACAAGAATTCGTAGGAGTGGAATTAAATAGTGATTAAATTATGTAATCGAACCTTGATGAATCTACTTTCATATGGAAGTAACGAAACAATCATAGGAACAGTACAGTAAGAGATATTCGGGTTCTTGTGGAACAGGGCCAGAACAGTTTCTGGATTCCCTGTTCCGCCTTTGGAAATTCACTATAAATTGACCAGAGATAATTAGGGGTCATACCATATATGTATGGATTCCTCTCTGAGTCTAGTTTCCATAGAAACAAACGGCATCAGTATTGAAGCTCTGTGCAGAGAGATATCCAAGTCGTAATGGGAAAAGGTCAGTGTAGTCGACCCCTGTAACATGGGAGACTTTGACTAATAAACTGTACTAATTGGCCTGACCAAAAATTCTAGAAAAAAATACATAGGTGGGGACATGAGTTTAGTTTCAGGGAAAAATCACAAAACTGAATTTCGAGTTGTGAAACTCAAGATATGATTTTTGAAGCGACTAGTACTCAGACTGGGCAGTGTCTGGAAAATTTTTTTCAAAGTTTGTTAACATCTCGTGTCCGACTCCGGTGTCGGTCTCGGGTTCGGGGTGTTACATTTTATTGGTATTAGAGCTACGGTTTAGTCGATTCTAGGACTACCGTAATGTTTTGGGTCTAGCTATACATGCCATTTTATGTGATTACTTGATAGTGTGGTGATTTCTGACAATTGTAAATGTGTTTATTTATAGTAATGGATCCCGATCGTGACCGAGAGGTAGCTGATGATCTTGAGAGTGTAGCGCCTGCTCCCGCACAGGGACAGTGCCGGCAGACTCTCAACCTAATGCTAGTAATCCGAATGATGAAGCTAGACAAGCATTCTATAGCGTGATGAATGATTGGTTTAACCAATACATTCGAACTAATATGGCTGTTCCACAACCTCCATTCCCGGCAAATACTACCCCCGCACCTACAATACCACCGGTAACGGACCAAATAAGGTCAAATAAGCCCCCAGTTGACAGAATCCGAAAACATGGGGCTACTGAATTTAAGGCTATGGATAGCGATGATGCCGAGCAAGCTGAATTTTGGCTGGACAACACTATCCGGGTACTCGATGAGCTATCTTGTACACCCGATGAATGCCTAAAGTGTGCTATCTCCTTGCTACGTGATTCTGCCTACTATTGGTGGAGTACTCTGACTTCTATTGTGCCCCGAGAGCAAGTAACTTGGGAGTTTTTCCAAACTGAGTTTCGGAAAAAGTATATCAGTCAGAGATTTGTTGATAAAAAACGGAAGGAATTTCTTGAGCTTAAGCAAGGCTCCATGTCGGTTACTGATTACGAGCGAAAATTTGTTAGACTTAGCAAATACGCTCGGGAATGTGTTTCGTCCGAAGCTATTATGTGTAAACGCTTCGAGGATGGGCTGAATGAAGATATAAAAATGTTCGTTGGCGTTCTTGAAATACGAGAGTTCGTGGTACTTGTTGAACGAGCTTGTAAAGCCGAAGAGCTTAGAAAAGAAAAGCAAAGAGTTGATGAGGGAACTGGAGAGTTTCGTAAAAGATCCTCGGGGAGGTCTCTTCAACAGACATCGAAGAGATTTCGAGATGATGCGGGCCAGTTTAGAGGCACTTCGGGCCTTTTTGGACGAGATCGTGATCGACCCCCTGTGGGTACACGAGGCACTTCGGTCGCCAGTGTTGGGAATGAACGTCGAGACAGGACGAAATGCCGATATTGCGGTAAATGGCATTCGGGGAGTTGTAGATTTCCTGACCGCTCCTGTTACAAATGCGGATCAGTTGACCACTTCATTAAAGATTGCCCGAGGTTGTCGGGACAGAATGCAAATCAGAGTGGGAGACCGGGTGCTACCACTGCTCGAGGTAGACCATCTGGAAATATGGGCAATGCTAGTGGTGGTCAGAGAGGATCTAGAGATGATATAACCAGATCCGAAGCCCGTGCGCCTGCTAGAGCTTATGCTATATGTGCCCGCGAGGATGCTTCTTCGCCTGATGTTATTACCGGTACATTCACTCTCTTTGATACTAATGTAATTGCTTTGATTGACCCCGGTTCTACTCATTCCTACATATGTGAAACCTTAGCATCCAGTAAGACTTTACCTATTGAGTCTACTGAGTTCGTAATTCGGGTGTCAAATCCCTTGGGTCGTTACGTGCTTGTCGACAAAGTGTGTAAGAAATGTCCCTGGAAATTCGAGGTTCCTGTTTTCCGGCGGACTTGATGCTTTTGCCGTTTGATGAATTTGATGTTATCCTTGGGTTGGATTGGTTGACCGCGCATGATGCGATTGTGAATTGCAAGAGCAAGACTATTGATTTGAGGTGCGCAAATAACGAAGTAGTCCGAATTGAGTCTGCGGACTTGGAGGGGATGCCAGCTGTAATATCAGCAATGTTGGCACAGAAATATGTAAGAAAAGGGTGCGAAGCATACCTTGCGTATGTACTTGGTGACAAAGAATTAGAAAAGAAACCCGAATCTGTGCCGGTGGTTTGTGAATACCCGGATGTTTTTCCGGAAGAATTACCGGGTTTACCACCTGTTCGGGAGGTAGAGTTTGGTATTGAGCTTGTACCTGGGACTACGCCGATTTCGATAGCTCCGTATCGTATGGCACCAACCGAGTTAAAGGAGTTGAAAGATCAGTTGCAAGAACTGACGGATAGAGGTTTCGCTCGACCAAGTTTCTCACCTTGGGGTGCACCAGTATTGTTCGTGAAAAAGAAGGACGGAACCATGAGGTTGTGCATTGACTATCGTCAGCTGAATAAAGTGACATAAAGAACAAATATCCGTTGCCGCGCATCGATGATTTGTTCGACCAACTGAAGGGAGCCTCAGTGTTCTCAAAATAGATTTGAGATCGGGCTATTATCAGTTGCGAATCCGAGATTCAGATATTCCCAAAACTGCCTTCAGAACGAGATATGGTCACTACGAATTCTTAGTGATGCCGTTTGGGCTCACTAATGCCCCTGCAGTATTTATGGATTTGATGAATCGGATCTTCAGACCGTATTTGGATCGGTTCGTAGTGGTGTTCATTGATGACATTTTGGTCTATTCAAGAGACGAGACCGAACATGCTGAGCATCTGAGGCTAGTGCTGCAAATTTTACGGGATAAGCAGTTATATGCTAAGTTCAGTAAGTGTGAGTTCTGGTTAAGAGAGGTTAGCTTCTTGGGTCATGTGGTATCCGCGTCGGGTATTCGAGTTGACCCGAACAAAATTTCAGCCATACTTGACTGGAAACCTCCGAGAAATGTTACTGAAGTTCAGAGCTTTTTGGGGCTCGCCGGTTATTACCGACGATTTGTGAAAGGTTTCTCGATGATAGCCACACCAATGACGAAGCTACTTCAAAAGGATGTTAAGTTCGAGTGGACGGAGAAATGTCAGAAAAGTTTCGACCAACTGAAAACTCATTTGACTGAAGCTCCAATTTTGGTGCAACCCGAAGCAGGTAAAGAGTTTGTCATCTATAGTGACGCATCCCTACTTGGGTTGGGTTGCGTATTGATGCAAGAAGGTCGAGTCGTGGCCTATGCGTCGAGACAATTGAAGCCACACGAGAGGAATTATCCGACCCATGATCTCGAACTAGCTGCCATCGTGTTTGCTTTAAAAATATGGCGACATTATCTGTTTGGTGAGAAGTGCCATGTATTTTCAGATCACAAAAGTCTCAAATATTTGATGACTCAACGAGACTTGAATCTGCGACAAAGACGTTGGCTTGAGTTGTTGAAAGATTACGAGCTTGTCATTGATTACCACCCGGGAAAGGCTAACGTGGTTGCGGACGCCTTAAGCCGGAAGTCATTGTTTGCTTTACGAGCGATGAACGTGCATTTGTCTGTTCTACCAGACAGTGTGTTAGTAGCTGAATTAAAAGCTAAACCATTATTGACTCACCAAATTCGTGAAGCTCAGAAAGTCGATGATGAATTGGTTGCAAAACGGGCTAAGTGTTTTCCGAACGAGGAATCGGAGTTTCAAATTGATGATGATGATTGTTTGAGGTTCAGAAATCGTTTGTGTGTTCCAAGGAATTCGGAACTCATTTCGATGATTCTGAACGAAGCCCATTGTAGCCGAATGTCAATTCACCCGGGGAGTACGAAAATGTACAACGATTTGAAACGTCAATTTTGGTGGCATGGTATGAAACGGGACATCTCCGACTTTGTTTCGAGATGTTTGATATGTCAACAAGTGAAAGCGAAACATCAAGTGCCTTCAGGATTACTCCAGCCGATCATGATACCCGAGTGGAAATGGGATCGAGTCACAATGGACTTTGTGTCCGGACTGCCCTTGTCAGCAAGTAAGAAGGATGCGATATGGGTTATTGTTGATAGACTGACTAAGTCGGCTCATTTCATCCCCGTACGTACGGATTTTTCATTGGAGAAACTAGCTGAATTGTACGTTTATCAAATTGTGAGATTACACGGGGTACCTGTTTCTATCGTGTCGGATAGAGATCCGAGATTCACCTCACGATTTTGGAAGAAATTGCAAGAAGCTCTGGGTACCAAGCTGCATTTTAGCACTGCTTTTCACCCCCAAACCGATGGTCAATCCGAGCGGATAATTCAGATACTTGAGGATATGTTGAGATGTTGCATCCTCGAGTTCAGTAGTTCATGGAACGGTATTTACCTTTGATTGAATTCGCTTACAACAATAGTTTTCAATCAAGTATTAAGATGGCACCTTACGAGGCTTTGTACGGTCGTAAATGCCGTACACCATTGTTTGGACCGAGCTCGATGAAAGTAAAATTTTCGGAGTTGATTCGATTAGAGATGCTGAACAGAAAGTAAAGGTAATCCGTGAAAGTCTGAAGGTAGCCACGGATCGTCAGAAATCGTACGCAGATTTGAAACGAAAAGACATCGAGTATCAGGTGGGAGACAAAGTGTTCCTTAAGGTTTCACCTTGGAAAAAGATACTCAGGTTCGGCCGTAAGGGCAAGTTGAGCCCAAGATTCATTGGCCGTACGAAATCTCCGAACGAGTTGGTCCGGTTGCGTATAGATTGATTTGCCCCGGAGCTTGAAAGGATTCATGACGTCTTTCATGTTTCGATGCTTCGACGCTATCGATCTGATCCATCGCACATAATTAGCCATCAGAGGTTGAAATTCAAGTCGACATGAGCTATGAAGAAGAACCGATGCGTATCCTAGCTCGTGAAGTGAAGGAGTTGCGAAACAAAAGAGTTCGCTAGTAAAGGTGTTATGGCTCAAACACGGGATCGAGGAAGCTACTTGGGAGACCGAGAGCTCGATGAAAGAACGATACCCAAACCTATTTACCGGTAAGATTTTCGGGGACGAAAATTTCTTAAGT
This sequence comes from Gossypium hirsutum, assembly GCF_007990345.1. Classification (NCBI taxonomy): domain Eukaryota; kingdom Viridiplantae; phylum Streptophyta; class Magnoliopsida; order Malvales; family Malvaceae; genus Gossypium; species Gossypium hirsutum. The sequence continues at coordinate 64,913,022 of NC_053431.1, forward strand.
GGGGAGAGTTGTGACAGCCCAAAGTTGACCCTAGTCGGGAAGTGGTTTCGGGACCGCTAAACCGAGTCACCGAAATGTTTGAATGTGATACTTATTGTCTAGAATATGTAATTATGAATGTGTGAAAATTTCAAGCTTCAATTTGGTTGATTTCATGTGAATTTAGTCAATAGGACTTATGTGAGAAAATTCTAAAATGTGATAGGTCAATGTGTGAGGACCTATTAGTGCATGTGGACAAAGGGGGGACTTGCATGTCAAATTCCCCCCCCTAATGAGTAGTGGCCGGCCATGACAAGGAATGATGGGCAAAACATGTCATGAAACATGTTTTGTTAATGGAAGAATAAAATAAGGAGTATGGGTAATAAAGAAATGGAAACAAAAGAAAAAAAAATGTGTGGTTGCCCCCCCATTGCCGTGAGCTAAAGAGAAGAAAGGAGAAAAATTTGTGTTCATCCTTTCTCACCTTCATTTAGCCTAAATTAGAAAGAAAAACAAAGAAAAAATTTCTCATCCTTTGGTTCATCCTTGGCCAAAAATTTTAAGGAGGAAAGAAGAAGAAAGGTGAAGAGATTCGGCCATGCATGTAGCTAGGCTAAGGTATGTTTGATGATGTTCCATGAGATGCATGCATGTTTTAGTTGTTAGCTTGAGTTCTACCTAGCCCATGGTCTAAATCTTGCTATGTGATGGAATGGCACTTGACCATGGATGCATCATTCTTGGTTGATGTTTGATGTTGTGGTGATGAGGCTTGAGGATGAGTAAGATTCGGCCTAGGTGGAGGTTGTGTTAATGCCATTGCATGCAAAATATGAAGCTTGTTAATGATGCATGTGATGATGGCTTGATGATTCTTGAACCTCCTTTTTAGCATTTTTGTGTGAGCACATATGTGCATTGGTTGCTAAATGGAGAAGAATCGGCTAGCAAGATGTGTGCTAAGGCCGAATGTAACTTTGCATGTTAATGAGCAATGCATGTGTTAAATTGATGAAAGGGGGAGGATGCTTTACTAGTGTGTATGTGTGTATTAAGTGTTGAAATCGACCCCAAAATAGACATGCATATTCGGCAAGGGGAAGAAATTAGCTAATATGTTGTGTTGATGCATGATTTTTGCATGTTTGAGACTTTAATGTCAAATGTATAATATGGGCTAAGTGCCTTGTGTTCATCTTTTTGATGCCTAAATGATGAAATCAATTTATTTGTTTGATTAAGCTCAAGAGCAAGGGGAAATAATCCGATAAAGGGAAGGAAAAAGTGGTTGAATAGCTAGCGGAATCGTTCGACAACACCCGAGGTAAGTTCTTGAGTAAGAGAGCTTAAATTACGATGTGATTAATCATGCTATATGTGAGGCTATTGAGCCGAATGTGCAAGGATGATATGTGCCTTGTGTTTGAGTTTCGCAAATGAAAATGAAATATGAATGTGCCATGAATTATTGTTAGATGTGCATGATTAATTGAATGCTGTCCGGGCTAGTCCGAAGGCTTTGTGCTAAGTGAATATATCCGGACTAAGATCCGAAGGCCTTTGTGCGAGATACTAAATCCGGGTTAAGTCCCGAAGGCATTCGTGCGAGTTATTAAATCCGGGTTAAGTCCCGAAGGCATTCGTGCGAGTTGTTAAATCCGGGTTATGTCCCGAAGGCATTGTGTGAGTTACTAAAACCGGGCTATGTCCCGAAGGCATTTGAACGAGGAGCTATATTCGGTTAAATCCCGAAGGTACGTGATTTGATAATGAATGAGCTTGCTGTAAAATTCCAGCGAATACTCGAAAAACATCCCAATATGGGGATATGTTACGTATGTGTTGAATTTAATCGAGCCCTTACAATAAATGTTCGCTCAGTTGACAAACGAGCTATCGGCCTTCGGCTAAGTTAGTCTATTGTGTATGTAATAAGTGTTGTTAATGTTGTGAAGCAAGTTTGATATCGGTAAATTGCGTATTATGAAATATCCATTTAGCTAAATGTGTGTTATTCTTTGTTTATGCTGGAATTTCTTGCTCAAAACTTACTAAGCATAAATTGCTTACTTCGTTCCATTGCTCCTCTGTTTTATAGATTTTTTGGTTCTCCAGCTATCGGACTCGGGATCTTGACGTCGAAGTCGCCCACACTATCAAAGGCTCTTTTGGGTACTATTTTGGTTGAATTTTGATATGGCATGTATAGGACTACCCATTGTTGTCTTTCGAGTACTTTATGAAATGTATAAGTGTACAGCCATGCGAAAATGGCTTGTAGAAGTGGAGTATGGCATTAGACCATTCGTGTTTATGAATGTATAATGGTTTCATGATGTAACTATAGTTGGAATGGAAGTGTTGAGCAAATGATCAGCCACTGGAATGGCTAAGTATGATCATATGTGGGCTTATGTTTGACAAGGCCCTAGTTGGTCCATGAACCCCAAATTAGGTAAGGTTTACTTTGAAACAGAAGCTGATGCAGCAGTGGTGTGGATTGGAAAAATCACAAGAATTCGTAGGAGTGGAATTAATAGTGATTAAATTATGTAATCGAACCTTGATGAATCTACTTTCATATGGAAGTAACGAAACAATCATAGGACAGTACAGTAGAGATATTCGGGTTCTTGTGGAACAGGGCCAGAACAGTTTCTGGATTCCCTGTTCCGCTTGGAAATTCACTATAAATTGACCAGAGATAATTAGGGGTCATACCATATATGTATGGGATTCCTCTCTGAGTCTAGTTTCCATAGAAACAAACGGCATCAGTATTGAAGCTCTGTGCAGAGAGATATCCAAGTCGTAATGGGAAAGGTCATGTAGTCGACCCCTGTAACATGGAGATTTGACTAATAAACTGTACTAATTGGTCCGACAAAATTCTAGAAAAAATACTAGGTGGGGACATGAGTCTAGTTTCAGGGAAAATCACAAAATGAATTTCGATTTGTGAAATCAGATATGATTTTTGAAGGACTAGTACTCAGACTGGCAGTGTCTGGAAATTGTTTTCAAGTTTTTACATCTCGGTC